>NC_045595.1:22594726-22787226 GCF_009762305.2 Zalophus californianus
CCTCCTTCCTTCCTTCCCTCCCTCCCTCCTTCCTTCCCTCCCTTCCTCCCTCCATTCCCTCCTCCCTCCTTCCCTCCCTCCTTCCTTTCCTCCCTCCTTCCTTTCCTCCCTCCTTCCTTCCCTCCCTCCTTCCTTCCCTCCCTCCCTCCTTCCCTCCCTCCCTCCTTCCCTCCCTCCTTCCTTCCCTCCTTCCTTCCCTCCTTCCTTCCCTCTCTCCTTCCGTCCCTCCCTCCTTCCCTCCCTCCTTCCTTCCCTCCCTCCCTCCTTCCTTCCCTCCTTCCTTCCCTCCTTCCTTCCTTCCCTCCCTCCCTCCTTCCCTCTCTCCTTCCTTCCCTCCTTACCTCCCTCCTTCCTTCCCTCCCTCCTTCCTTCCCTCCCTCCTTCCTCCTTCCCTCCCTCCTCCCTCCTTCCCTCCCTCCTTCCTTCCCTCCTTCCTTCCCTCCTTCCTTCCCTCTCTCCTTCCCTCCCTCCCTCCTTCCCTCCCTCCCTCCTTCCCTCTCTCCTTCCTTCCCTCCCTCGCCCCTTCCTTCCCTCCCTCCTTCCCTCCCTCCTTCCTTCCCTCCCTCCCTCCTTCCCTCCCTCCTTCCCTCCCTCCTTCCTTCCCTCCCTCCCACCTTCCTTCCCTCCTTCCTTCCCTCCCTCCTTCCTTCCCTCCCACCTTCCTTCCCTCTCTCCTTCCCTCCCTCCTTCCCTCCCTCCCTCCTTCCCTCCCTCGCCCCTTCCTTCCCTCCCTCCCTCCCTCCTTCCCTCCCTCCTTCCTTCCCTCCCTCCCTCCTTCCCTCCCTCCTTCCTTCCCTCCCTCCCTCCTTCCTTCCCTCCCTCCCTCCTTCCCTCCCTCCCTCCTTCCCTCCCTCCCTCCTTCCCTCCCTCCCTCCTTCCCTCTCTCCTTCCCTCCCTCCCTCCTTCCCTCTCTCCTTCCCTCCCTCCCTCCTTCCCTCTCTCCTTCCTTCCCTCCCTCCCTCCCTCCTTCCCTCCCTCGCCCCTTCCTTCCCTCCCTCCTTCCTTCCCTCCTTCCTTCCCTCCCTCCTTCCTTCCCTCCCTCCCTCCTTCCCTCTCTCCCTCCTTCCCTCCCTCCTTCCTTCCCTCCTTCCTTCCCTCCCTCCTTCCTTCCCTCCCTCCTTCCTTCCCTCTCTCCTTCCTTCCCTCCCTCCCTCCCTCCTTCCCTCCCTCACCCCTTCCTTCCCTCCCTCCTTCCTTCCCTCCTTCCTTCCCTCCCTCCCTCCTTCCCTCCCTCCTTCCTTCCCTCCCTCCTTCCTTCCCTCCCTCCTTCCTTCCCTCCCTCCCTCCCTCCTTCCCTCCCTCCTTCCTTCCCTCCCTCCTTCCCTCCCTGCTTCCTTCCCTCCTTCCTTCCCTCCCTCCCTCCTTCCTTCCTTCCCTCCTTCCTTCCCTCCCTCCCTCCTTCCTTCTCTCCTTCCTTCCTTCCCTCCTTCCTTCCCTCCCTCCCTCCTTCCTTCTCTCCTTCCTTCCTTCCCTCCTTCCTTCCCTCCTTCCTTCCTTCCCTCCTTCCTTCCCTCCCTCTCTCCTTCCTTCCCTCCTTCCTTCCTTCCCTCCTTCCTTCCTTCCCTCCTTCCTTCCCTCCCTCCATCTTCCCTCCCTCCATCCTTCCCTCCTTCCTTCCTTCTCTCCTTCCTTCTCTCCTTCCTTCCCTCCCTCCTTCCTTTCCTCCTTCCCTCCTTCCTTTCCTCCATCCTTCCCGCCTTCCTTCCTTCCCTCCATCCTTCCCTCCTTCCTTCCCGCCCTCCTTCCTTCCCTCCCTCCTTCCTTCCCTCCCTCCTTCCTTTCCTCCCTCCTTCCCTCCCTCCTTCCCTCCCTCCTTCCTTCCTTCCCTCCTTTTCTCCCCTCTCTCTCCCCCTCTCCTTCCCTTCCTCCCCTCTCCTCTCCTCTCCCCTCCCCTCCTCTCCTCTTCCTCCCTTCCTTTTTTTCTGCAAACTGGGTTGCAAAATCCCATACATAATGTGTAAGAAAATTTATAGCAGAACCCTCAAGCCAGAAGAAACTTAAAAAATAGCACCAATCTGTATTCCCCAGTTTTGATGAGGTCAGGGAACCATTCTTGGTTAATGGATGAGGTCAAAACCACAAGGAACAACATGGTCTTCTTGTGTTTTACCCCAAATGGGGTTGGGATTCCTCTAACATACTTCAGATTGTATCTACCTGCACCTCATCCCAGAGAGGCCCACAAGGCTGGTCTCTTACCCTACACTGAGAATGAGCATCTCACTTGCCTCCTGGGGGAATAAGCTTCCTGCTGAGAGAAGAAGGAGAGCTGCTGGACTTTTGTAGGTGACATTTCATCTCCTGTCTCCTCAAGCTCTGCATGTACCATCAGGCTCTTGCTGGAAGTTGGGTTAGCTTAGTGAACTGTATCCTGGCTTTCCTGCTTATTCTGGGGCTGTTGGCCCTTAGAAGGAGTTCTTCTTTGTGGGTAGAACCACTGTACCAAACGCTTCCCAACTTAATGGTTATTTGTCCCATTCCTAAATGTTTGGTTAAAAACTCTCTATTTTTAAAGCTCTGTAGACTTAGTTTTGGGTTTTCTGTGTAACTCACTTCACCCATATTTGCTTTGTTTTTGTTTTGTTTTCCTTGATTATACATATTCATTGTTTTTTTGAAACTTTAAGTCCCATAACAATTGTTTATTATAAAGGTGAACCCTGATTCATATTCATTGCAAAAGAAAAAAGAGTGTGCAGAAAATGATAAAGGAGAAAGTAAAGATCACAGCATCAAGAGGTATTAAAAGGCACTTGACAATTTTAAGTGCCGTTTCTTTTTAAACATCTTAATTTCATTTTTCCAGATGTCTTTTCTATTTGTGCATATGTGCGTATATATATATATGTATATATATATATAAACTTCTATTATTTTTTCTTTTAACCAGCTTTTTTACAGAATTAATTTTACATGTTGTAGACATCATTCTACATCAATGAATATATATATTTCTGTTATTTTTCATGACTATAAATATCCTGCTTTCTGGATGTTCCAATCAAGAAATTCTCTTTTGGTGAACACTGATATTATTTACAGTGTTTCACTATGATCAGCAGTGATATGAAAAACTCTTGCAGAGAAATTTGGCCTTTTATTTGTTGCATTTATTAGGACGTATTCCTTGGAATAAAAGGAAGGCTTTTGGTATCCCTTGCCAGCTCGTCTTCTGAGCAGCACCCACCTGTGAGGCTGGAGAGTCTCTTTCTCCACTGTCCTCTCTGACATTTGGCTGTTACTTTTGATCTTTGTCAGTCTTACAGGCACATTTTACTTTGTTTTCTTTAATTGCTTACTGTTTAGCATGGTGGATGTTTTCTGGCTCCCCACCTGCCCTGCATCAAGGTTTGTGGCAAATTACACCATGTCTCAGAGCATGGGCATATTGTCACAGCACAGAGGTCTAGGTGCTGGTCCCCCAGCACATCTCAAAGAGAGGTGTGGGCTCAGGAACTCACTTGGACACACTTGGAGGGCCCTCCCTACCCCTTCCGTCTTCCTTCCTGGACGGTCTCATAAGAACAGCCTGGTTGTTGGGGGAGAGATGTGGGACACTGACAGGTACCAAGCTGCCTGGATTTGGGGTGCCGGTTTGGAAGAGTTTTCTGGGAATACCAATGGCTCAGTGCCTGAGGAGTACAGTGTCTAGTAGTCCCAAGAGAAGTTGAGTGTGGTGTATCCATTCTCACTGAGAAAGGACTGCATTTCAAGCCGGCTCATTGTTGGACACCTAGACTAAGGACCAGGGTCACTTTGGGTCTCTTTTCCTTAAGGTGCCATCTTTCTCTATGTTCATTGGTCATTTCTTCTTCCTTTTTTCTTATAAACGGCCTGTTAATGCCCTTTCCCACTGTCCGTATTATAGTGTTTCTTTGTGTGTGTGTGTGTCCCAGCTTGTCCCCACTCTAGCCCCAGTACCCATCACAGTGTCTGAGTCTACAGTTAAGTGCTCATTAAGCATTTGTTGATTGACCCACAGATCTTCATCTTAGAGTCAGGATAATTTAAAGTCAGAGTGATAATAGGTTACACGTCTTCCTGTTGACCAGAAAACTCCTGAATGAAGGGGAGAGAAAAGTGTTAGAGCTTAACTGCAGAGAAACCACAGGGCTCATGGGCCTTCCAGAACCCTTCACCATCTATTCCAAGTAAATGCGTCCTTTGCACGCCGTCCCAAGTGAGACTGCCACCTCAGCCTCAGCGCGGTCCCTCCCTGCATAGCCCTCCTCCCGGAGCTAGGCGAATGGGGCGCTTGAAATGGGCAGAAATTGGTCCAGCTGCTCAGAGTGGGAAAAAAAGCTAATAATTTCTACAGAGGGGATCAAAGAACTGCCTCCCTCCCTCCCTCCTATTCCTTCCTTCTTTCCTTCTTTCCTTCCTTCCTTCCTTCTTTCCTTCTTTCCTTCCTTCCTTCCTTCTTTCCTATTTGGTCAGAACTGATGAAGGAAAACTTGATTCAGGGACAGGGGAGGGAGGAGGAAGTCTGTGTTCTGAGACTATGACTTAGCAGAATAACCATGAATTTCCCTGGTGTTCTTGGAGCCTGGCTGAGAGATCTTTTGGTTAGAATGTACAGGCTAGATGCTAGAGCTAGGGTGTGCACCTCCAGGTTTGGCAGATGTTTTTCTTCATGTGGCAAGTGGTAAACACAGGCAGCTCACTCCGCCCCCCCTCCCAGAAATGGAACATACTGATGTGTGAGCAGGTTCAAGGGGTTCTTCATAAATTTAAGCACGATGTCATGAAGGAGAATTTTGCAGTGATGCTGAGACTAGTTGTCAAGCTCCCCACTTCTGGGCTTGATATTGTCCCAGTTGTAGCATGGCTGGGTCAGGGCACCTGTCTAGAGCCCCATCCCACCCTGCCACCATGGTCTATAACAGTAGCCTGCTTCCTTCCTTTATTAACTTTTGAAAGTTGTACTTAACTTTTGTTTAGTTCAGTGTTGACTTGAGAATGGCTGTCTCCCCACTAGAACTCCGGTGTCATGAGGGCAGGGACCATGACGGTCGTGCTTCCCCTTACATCCCCGGGACCCAGGTTGAGCACTTGGCGAGCATCCGTGAATGAATGAACTCGCCACTCTGGTAATGACCCTGTCGTGGGGGTAAGCTCCCCATGCCTGGGAAGACCATCTGGTCACCAGGACATGGTGCTGGGTAAGGTTTCCTGGGTGTTTCCTGTGTATTTGTGCCTGCCCTGGCCCCTGTTCCCCACCAAATGATCCATTTCTCCTCTGTCTCAGAAGTTTGGATTTGCTTTCTGTTGTGCAACGATAGAGAAAAAGAAAAAGAAAAATTTATTCCCCATCCAAAGTGAAACATCATTTAAAATCATATTTCCCATTTTCATTGCCTATTTTTATTCCGCATCTATAAAATCCAGTTTTGAAAGATTTCCTGTCGCTTTGGCCAAGACCAAGTGGACCAAACAGCTCGGAGAAGAGAGACTCGTGGCCATGGAGACCCGTGTGAAATTATAGTGCTGATCCCTGCCTTTAGCCCAAGTAGCAATTACGCCCCATCAGGGCACCCACACGGAAGCTTTGAGCTCACCTCCCCGCCTTCACTGACTGCCTCGCCCGCTAGAACTAAAGGAGTGAGGTGTCGTCCGCAAGTGGGAGATATGCAGGACACTGTCTGAGCCAGAGTGGATGGGTGGGGGCCGCTTAACATAGCAGTATTACACCAACGTGCTGTTTCCTGTGCTGATTTCTCTAAGACTGGTGTCGTTTCTATACCAGACCAGGTAGAAAATAATGCCACTTAAATTATACTCAGGCGAGGCAAAAGAAATCTGAAAAGGGTTGTGGGTGGGAGGAAATTATGGTGAATCACTGAAGTGTCACCATCAATAGATCAAAATGACAGAATAAAGCCATAATAATAATAATAATAATAATAATGATAACAAGACCACTGGCTATAATTGTATAAATTACTGGCAACAAATTAAGGGTTTTCAGCAATATTTTGAATGCATAGTTAGCATGTTTAACTGGGGATGTGTTGGTGGCCTCAGTTGTCTTTCTGGTCTTTGCTCAGTTTCCCATACAGAGGTAAGGAGCAGCTGGCCCCACAAACACAGCGAGATTATTTACGTTTTGTAAATTAGGTTACGAGGGAAAAATGAAAAGGTAGTTGGGAATTCATTGGCATTTCATTTACACTGCATTCAGCAGAAGGATGACAGCCCTTCTGAGTAATCAGAGTCTTTGTTGAAAATCAGCTGGGATATCGTTGACGGCACATCTTGAGCTGCACTCGCTGCTTGAACAGACGACATATAATGCTTTTGTACGACTGGGGGGCAAATGGGATTTTTTTTTTCTTTCTGGTGTGCTTTTTAATTGATTTTTTGTGTCAGTGGGGGAGGAAAATCATATCCTTTCTCACTGTGCACCCGGTGATTCTGGAGCATCTCATCAGGTTGTTTGATGGGCTTCATCGAGAGGAACTTCTTGGGGCCCCTAGAAGTCTGTGGTGGCCGTCAGAAAGCAGATTGTCATCTCGGTCATGTTAGGGACACCCCAACACCAGCCAGCGAGGAGGCATCTCCTTCCCTCCGGCAGGTATGTCTGGAAGAACTTCAGGCCAGGCTATGGTACTGGTCCTCAGCGCTTTTACTGAAACATGAGCTGACAGGTACCAGCTATGGAGGGGAGTGGAAGCAGCCCAAGGCGGGCAGGGCCAGACCCGAGCGGTCAAGGCCTGCAGGCAGCTGTTTGGGCGGCTCGATGGTAGCCTCTGGTAGAGGAGTCTTGCAGAGCCAGGCAGCCTGTCTCCAAGAGGACTTCCCCCAAAGGCTGGGTGGACCTCCTCCCTTGCTGTGCCGGGCATCTGTCATTGCAGTCTCTGTGGTCATCATCTGGGGACAGTGAGGTCCCCACTCGGGAATCAGAGCGGCTTCTGAGGCACGGTGGAGATGATTTTACTCCAAGGCAGTGTGTTGTGCCTTCTTCACTTGGCAAAAATGAATATGGGGTGGAATTGGTGGGTGTTCTCCTCAAGCTGTGCGTGCATGCACGTGTGTGTGTGTGTGTGTGTGTGCACGCGCACGTATGCACACGTGCATCTCCACACCTGAGTGCAGGTACTGGTGTCAGGGTGGGAGCTGGGGAGTGGGGGTCTATGGATGAACATTCACCCTTGTGGGAAATGCTTCAGTGGAGACAGGTCAGAAAGAAGCCACCCTGTCACAGTTCTAAAGCTGTGGCCCCCAGGCCAGTCCTGGTCAGAGACAGCTTTTACTTGATCCATGCAGGCTTTGAGAAAAAAAAAAAAAAAATGAAATCACATATAAAAACATGAAGTGATAGAAAAATGTCCAGATTTAAAGCTTAAGAAATTGAGAGGCATACCCCTGCTAGGCCCCCATCCCCACATGGCAACAATCTGTAGGAACTGCCCATTTTGTTGATTTCCAAGCTGCTCCCCACCCCCAGTCATGTATGTTGCTGCTCTGGCCCCAAAGAGGGTTGAGTTTGCAGCCTCTAGATTAGTCACATCAGGGCCACAGCTTCTTTTAGGGAACTTCGCAGAGTGTTTGAGCGTATGCAGTTTGTAAGTTCAAAGGCAGATACTCAGAGGTTTTATAAATGATGCTACAGAAAGTAAGCTGGATTCGTCCTTCTTATGTTCATCACCATCATCACATTATGGAGTGCTTCTGGTCAGCCAAGCCACTATGCTATGCTTTACATGTATTGTCTCATGTAAGTGTTAGATCCCTGTGAAGTTAGATTAAATGATTCTTGGCTAGGGTTGGGGAAGATTGTTCACAGCATGCAGGAGAAGAAAGCATTGGAGGGGACATGGGATCGCTCTCTCTCTCTCTCTCTCTCTCTTTGTGTGTGTGTGTGTGTGTGAGCACGGGGACATGGGATCTCTCTCTCTCTCTCTCGTGTGTGTGTGTGTGTGTGTGTGTGTGTGTGTGTGTGAGAGCACGGGGACATGGGATCTCTCTCTCTCTCTCTCTCTTTGTGTGTGTGTGTGTGTGTGTGTGTGTGTGAGCACACGTGTGTGCATGTCTTTTTAAGTCTGTGAACCACTGGACGGGATTCTTTCTGAGATTTTCTTCACCTTTAACATTTTAGGATTTCAGCCCTTGTTTTAGGCTTTTACAAATAAGAAGTCCTATTTCTTTTGTTGTGTATTTTCTCCCATCTCAAAGAAGACCCCATCTATGTAAGTAACTCCCCATCTGGTCTCATTCACAGAATTAAGAAACAAAAATCAGAGGGTACCCCCCCTCCCTCCGCTGCCCCTCCCCACAGCACACACTTTCCTACTAGAATGATGACGGAGACAGTATCTCTCACAGGGAGAGGGAATGAAAAATGCTCAAAGTGGTTACATTTGAGTATGTGGCACTTATCTCTCTGTGCAGACACCTTATAGAAAAATAATTCATCAAACTTCATTCAAGAAAAAAAGAACATTACATCTTCATCAACAACAACATCAAGAGCTCACCATGGTAGGAACAGGACAATAAAGGAGTTATTTTAGCAGAATTAACAGGAAGAAATTAGCCCCATGTATCCTTCCTTTTTATCATGGTGTGGTACATTTGCATATTTTGAAATTTCACATTTGCATAGTCAATGATTTTAAATTAGAGTCTCACATCGCCTCTCTGATGTTTGTCATGTGTGTAACTCATCTTAATCACTGAGTTGTTAGCATTTAAAAAAGTTATCTCATCTTTGGCCCAACCCTGCACACACCACACTGAGTTACTCTGCAATTTTTTAACAGCTTTACTAAGATACAATTCCCATACAATACTATTCACTCATTTAAAGTGTACAATTCAGTGTTTTTTAGTGTATCCACAGGATTGTAGAACCATCACCCCAGTCACCTGCAGAAGCTTTTCATCAATCCAAAGAGAAAGTCCTATACCACTGGCAGTCACCTTCCATTTGCCCTTAAACCTCCTTCCTCCACGGAGAATAGGCAAACACTATTCTACCTTCTGTTTCTATAGATTTATGTATTCTGGACATTCCATTTAAATGGAAGCATCCAGTGTGTGGTCTTTTGTGACTGCTTTCACCGAGCATAATGTTTTCAGGGTTTATCCATATTATAACATGTATCAATACTTCATTCTTTGTTATGGGCAAATAACGTTCTGCTGTATGGATTACGACATTTTGCGTATCCGTTCGTCAGTTGGTGGTCACTTGTGCTGTTTCTGCTTTTTGCCTGTATTGACTAATGCTGCTGTGAATATCCATGTTTTTGCATGGACATAGATTTTTATTTCTCTTGGGTATATATAGGAATGGAGTTGCTAGTCATATGGTAACTCTATGATTAACCTTTTGAGGAACTGTCAGGCTGCTTTCTGTCATGGCTGTGACGTTTTATGTTCCCATCGGCGATGTTTGAGAGTTCTGAGTTGTCCATATTCTTGCCAACCCTTGTTACCTGTCACGCACATTAGTGAGTGAGAAGTGGTATCTCGTAGCACTTTGAGTTGCATTTCTGTAATGACTAATAATGTTGAACATTTTTTATGTGCTTGTTGGCCACTTGTATATCTTCCTTGGAGAAATGCCTGTTCAGATCCTTTGCCCATTTAAAAACTGTGTTATTTGTCTTTTTATTATTGAGTTGTAAGTGTTCTTTATATGTTCTAGATACTAGTCCCTTATCAGGTATATGATTTGAAAATATTTTCTCCCATTCCATGTGTTTTTTCAAGATGTCCTTTGTAGCCAAAAATTTTTAGTTTTGACAACGTCCAACATATCTATTTTTTCCTTTCTGTTGCCTGTACTTTTGATGTCATATCTCAGATGTCAGTGCTTAATCCAAGGTCACAGAGATTTGTGCCTATGTTGTTTTCTAAGAGTGTTATAGTTTTAGCTCTTACATGTAGGTCTTTGGCCCATGTTGAGTTAGTTTTTGTATATGGTGTGAGGTGGGGGTCCAATTTCATTCTTTGTATGTGGAAATCACTTGTCTCAGCGCCATCTATTGAAAAGTACCCTTGCTACTCAGAGTGAGTTCCTTTCAGCTCTGACATGTAATTAACCAAATGTTATCATCAGAAGAGCTGGTCACTCTAGCTGTGATCACGATGACACTGTTGTGCTGATTCTGACAAGCATATATCAAGCATTCTTCATATGTTATCTGATTTAATGCTTACAAGCCTCTTCTGAGTTGGGTAGAGTTATTACCAGTTATTAACCCAGGCTGCAGGTGAAGCAGTTGAGGCCCAGTTTCTCATTGTAGGTAGCTGAGATTCCAGCCCAGGAGTCTCCCCCTCAACCCACATGCTGTACTGTCTCTCCTCAGGTTTTTTTTAAGGTCCTATAAACAGTGGCTGTCAGGGGTCAGGGATCCAGCTAAGCACTTAAGGTGAAACATTTGAGCACTTTTCAGAGTATACAGTTCATCAGAATAGCCCAGGAGTATTGTTAGGATGAAGATTCCATTTTAGTGGGTTGAGAGTCTGCATTTCCAATGAATGCAGAGAAGTAGACACTGCTGCTCAGGGGATCACATTCCAAGCAGAAAGAGATTACTTCACTGGTTTTCAAAACTTGGAGGTGAGGAGGCACATTGGGATCACCTAGAGACTTAAATAATACAGATGCCCAGCCTCTCCCCCAGGGATTCTAGTTGCCTTGGTCTGGGGTGTGGACTGGCTGTGGGGATTTCCAGAAACTCCTCAGGGTGTTCTAATGTGCAACCAAGTCTGAGCAGCACTGAGTTATCTCATCCCACTAAGCAGGGAGCCCCACCAGGAGGCATTTCAGGCTGCTTTGAGAGGTGAGGCTGCTGACTTATGGAGGCTAGCTGACTGGCTTATGGTCACACAGCTACAGGGCAGGAGAGTTGGGATTCCAGTCCAGGCCTGATTGCAAGGGCAGCTCCCAACTCTCTCATCGTGCTCTCTGATGGCCTCCCTATTGCAGTCCATTTGTAAAGGAGTGAAGTGGGTGACTTCCTCTGGCCTGAGACAGCCCTCGGAGAGGGTTGTCTGACCCCCGCTCCATGCTGCTGGGCCGCTTCTCCACCCTCCCCACACGGGGACCTCTGTTCCCTCATAGGGTGCCAGTGGGACTTGCATGCATTATTCACTTCCTGCTGTTCTGAAAAGACCCGGATGTGGGGTCCTAGTCCCTATAAATCAAGTTCAGTTTCTCTCATGGATCTTGTTCCTTCCTCAGGGAATTGGACAGGGTGAGCAATGCTTTGAACTAATGCCTATTGGGAGTGGGGTAAAGTGCTCATTTCTTTGAGAATTCTTGCCATTTTAAGGAGGAGAAAATAAAAGTTGAGAGTAGTGGTGCAGTCTGCTTGGTCGCTCTTCCTGCCCTAAGCTGCTTCATCCCTATAAGGCCGTGAGTGCTCACCACACCGGTCTTGCCTGCTCTCGGCCACACGGGCTTTGACCATCCTATCCATGGCTGTGGACCTTGAGCTGTGTTTCCTAAAACGGACAGCCTGGGCCTCAGCATTGGCTGCTGTGGGAACCAGATTACAGCCATGAGGAAGAAGCCGGTACCCTCCCCACGTGGCCTTTACTCGTTGTTGGGGGAGCCAGATGCTGAGTCCAAAGTTAGGGGAGTGGGGCAGTCCTAGAGGCTGGCAGCCCCAGCCGCCCAGGTGGGGTCCACCAGGGGAACTGAGCACTGATGAGGAGCAGAGATGGGCCCCAGAGATGGCAGGGATGGCTCCAGGCAGAAGGGGCAGCACACTGAAGCTGGAGAGGGAACAGGGAGTCGGGCAAGTTGACAGAGTTGAAAGGAGGACAGAGTGGGGTAGGGCTGGAGTGGGGAGAGCAAGACAAGCGGCCCTCTGAGATCTGCAAGGTGAGAGGTCTCAGGGCCTCTCAGGGCCTGGTGTAGTCGGGTAAGGTGGTCCATTTATGTGGTCCACCGACCAGGGCAGCGGTTGGGTCCATCGTGCTCCTTGTGTTAACCCCAGCACCTTGTGCACTTGGCTCTGTGGGCAGTAGGTGCTCGCTGCAGAGTCCGGGTGTCATGCTAAGGATGCAGGAAGCTAAGGGAGGGTTTGCATTTCTCTTTTTCATTGTCTTTCTTTCCTGTTGTTCCTAGGGCAATCCTGCCATGTTCCCCACTTTTCTCTGCACATCTGATTGATATCCACCCACCCCGCCCCTCAGAAATGTTTTTTTGTCCTCTCAGTAATCGGAAGCAGCTCCTCTAAATCACAGCGGGAGGCTCGGCTGCCCCTCTCCACTAGCTGAGTGCACTTGGAGGGGTGGAGAGAACAGATCCTTTGTACAGCCCCAGGAGCCAGAGGCCCCCAGAGAACACTCAGGAGCAGGGGGCTGAAAAGTCCCAGCAGCCTCTGTTGTGCTGGGAGAAACCATCGGGTCTGTTCTCAGTAGAGGCAAAGAGCCCCGCTTTTGAAAAATTTCAGCTACATTTAGCAGATGGATCTGTTCTGGATTGTCCTCTTTTGGTGAGTCTGACCTACTACTCAGGCACTAAGTGGCTGTGGGCACCTTCTAGGGGCCAGCCCAGGAGGGGCGCTCGCCCGTTAATTCTCCAAGCTTGTCTCGCAGGGGGGCTCACCTCTTTGAAGGCAGTTTTACGGAGACAGTGTGTAATTACCTTCCTTCATCAGTGGCTTCTGGAAGCATGGCCCCTTTGTCTCCGTGACCCCGGCAACTGAAGAAGGCTGGCCTTGGGAATTATCCTCTCTTGTAGAAGTGGGAGCACGGGGTCTTTGCCCACACCATTTGTTTTGCCTGTAGGGTTGTGAGGCACTAGATATTCATTTGGCCCTCAGGAGACTGGTTCCTCTCTTCTTTGGGAGGTAGCATCTCTGCCTGGGCTTTGGAGCCTTGGGGACCTGGGGCTAGCCATCATTTACTGAGTGTGACACCTTTCCCCTCTAAACCTCAGTTTTCTCATCTGTGAAATGGATATGATAACACACCCGTCCATCAGACTCTGGGCCCAGATCTCTCCCTCCTTGAAATGGAGAAACTGATGCAGCTGATCTCAGAACTGATGTGAAGGTCAAATGAGAAACACCTGTGCAGCATTAGCCTGATGTCTGGGAGGAGGCAAAGCTCCAGATTAAACAGAACAGTTTAAACAAGAAAACTAGATTGATAACCTGAGCTCATCAGTCCCTGTCTTTTAGCTAAGGGTGGGATGGTTGTCCAGTGCGGGCAGCATTAGGCCAGCCTTTAATGGGATGATGCACATAGGGGAGCCCAGGGGCCACACAGACAATTTTAATAGTTGTATGTGTATTTTAATCCATATTAGAGAAAATGTAACCACACTTTAAAGCAAAATTACATAAGCTGTGTGAATTGATTTAAAGCAATGAACTAAGGAACGGTGGATGAGGCCAGTTGCAGCATGTTTTGGGGGGCAGTTGGAGACCCCCTGGGGCCCCACCACTAGAGAAGGGGACAGGTCAGATGTGCTGGATGTGGCCATGAGAAGTGATGAACTGGATGTACACAAGACAGCCGAGGTTGATCTTGAGTGAAACAATGTATAAGAAATAGAATCAGCG
Source organism: Zalophus californianus (assembly GCF_009762305.2). Lineage (NCBI taxonomy): Eukaryota > Metazoa > Chordata > Mammalia > Carnivora > Otariidae > Zalophus > Zalophus californianus. Next base: position 22,608,256 of record NC_045595.1, read on the forward strand.
GCGCCTGGGTGGCTCAGTCGTTAGGCGTCTGCCTTCGGCTCAGGTCACGGTCCCAGGGTCCTGGGATCAAGCCCCACATCGGGCTCCCTGCTCCACGGGAAGCCTGCTTCTCCCTCTCCCACTCCCCCTGCTTGTGTTCCCTCTCTTGCTGTGTCTCTCTCTGTCAAATAAATAAATAAAATCTTAAAAAAAAGAAATAGAATCAGATTTATAACATCATAGCATCTGTGTAAATTAAAAGCATGTAAGACAGCGTGCCCAGTTAAGGCTGTCTATCAAATGGATTAGAGTGGGTGCCAGTGGGGGTAGGGGATGAGAGTGTAGGTCAGGGCTGCAGGGGAAAATGTAAATGGTGAGGGGGCCTTGCATGGACCAGGGATGATAATATGCTGAGTGTGAACAACTCAGCCTTCTGTTTGAGTGGTAGCCACACACGCACACACAGAGTGAGCAGCAGATGGACATATCCGTACCTGTCTGCAGACGGGATGATAAGGCTGAACTGGCAGATCACGATGGTGGGATGCAGATGTGTGAAGTGGGTGCCATGGTGCAAAGGTAGAACGCTAATAACATTGACAGTGAGCTTCTCTTAAACTTTCTTCCTACTGGTCCCCGACTTGTGCTTTACACACACGATTGCACTCCTTTTTCTCAACAACCTTGCGAGGCAAGTCCAAGGTCATGGAGGGAAGAAAGCATGGTAGAGCAGGCACTGACCCAGTCCATCTGACCCCAAAGCCCATGCCCACCATTCATGTTGTGCACAAACCCTGTTAGCTTAAAGATTCCTTTAAAATGGGTGTACGTTTACCCCCTGCCCCTTAATACGTGCATTGCTTGAGTTCTGTTGTCTCTACATTAGTTGAAAACGGTAGTCCCACAGTAGTTGAAGGCCCTGTTAGCAATATTAGGCTGGATCTTTTTTTTTTTTTAAGATTTTATTTATTTGACAGAGAGAGACACAGTGAAAGAGGGAACACTAGCAGGGGGAGTGGGAGAAGGAGAAGAAGGCTTCCCGCAGAGCAGGGAGCCCAATGTGGGGCTCGATCCCAGGACGGTGGGATCATGACCTGAGCTGAAGGCAGATGCTTAACGACTGAGCCACCCAGGTGCCTGGATCTTTTTTTTTTTTTTTTAAGATTTTATTTATTTATTTGCCAGAGAGAGAGTGAGAGCACAAGCAGAGGGGAGTGGCAGAGGGAGAGGGAGAAGCAGGCTCCCCACTGAGCAGGGAGCCTGATGCTGGACTAGATCCCAGAACCTTGAGTCATGACCTGAGCCTAGGGCAGATGTTTAACTGACTGAGCCACCCAGGCACCCCTAGGTTGGACGTTCTTGGGTGGAGGAAGATTCATTGCTGCAGCCCTTTCACGACTCCTGATACTTAGTTTTGTGCCTCTGAAGTCCAATGTCTTACCACCTAATTTCTTCCTTTCTTTTTTGTCATTTGCATTATTGCAACAATAATGCCCTCTCCCCCACCCTCTCCAGCCATGAGCCAGCCAGGCAAATGGCCTCATTCCAAATGGCATTTTCATGCTCACTGTTTCTAGCAGGCAAGTATATAACATTAGGCTTCCACGTGTGTATCTTCAGAATGATTTACCAGGAAGATGCATGACTTCTACGGTAGACAGCTCAATCACCTGGAATGCTTTATGGTTTATTTCACTGTCCACACAAGTAGATCAAGCCACGGAGCCCTTCTTGGTCATGAGGATGTCCTCTGGCTCATGCATCCAAAGGGTTTGGGTGCCTTAAGGGAGTGGCTGGTCTGGCTGATGGCTGTTGGCGGGGCTCTGTGAGTGCTCCCAGGGGCAGACAACGCCCATAAATCGTAATCACAGCGGAGCACAATGGAAGAGGTAAACAGCTCTGAAACTGTGCTGTAAATTGTCATCCAGGGATGATTCTGTTTTATTATGGAGGTTAAATTACAGCAATCATCATTGCACAAAGGCACTGCAGTAAGAAAACATTTGGGAACAGTGTTTTTCTCCCTTGGCTTGGGTGATGGGTGCACAGGATAAAACACCATCACTTGTTTACCATAGGCCAGAAGGGAAAATAGGAGCTGTAGCCCTGCAAGGTGGGTGCTCTCTTTTTCTCTTATGAACCAAATAGGTTGTGAGCTCATTGCTGTTGCCCCAAGCAAAAGAAGATAAACTTGACTGGAAGACAACTTCCAGCTATGTTTGACTTCTTTCCTTATCTTCTCCCCACCCGTGTGTGTGTGTGTGTGTGTGTGTGTGTGTGTGTGTGTGTGTGTGTGTGTGTGTGTGTGTGTGTGTGTGTGTGTGTGGTGTGTGTGTACTCTGGCTCCGATGGGCTAAGATAAAATGAACTGCAGCACAGTGCCTGTCCCAGTGGTCACCAGCTTACAGATGCCATCTTTCTGAAGTTCCCCAGCACGCCATCCTGAAGGGCTTGTATATTATGGGCCACTTGGTTCAATGGTGAAGAAGATGGGCTTTAGAGCTCCCTGAATCCAGGTTCAGACCCCGATTCTGCCTCTTGACAGCTGTATGACACAGGGACTGTCATTTCTCTCTCCGAGCCTCAGGATAGTCAACTGTAAAATTAGAGTGTTGACTTACCTCCCTCATGGGGGCCTGTAAAACACATGTCTCAATTCTGGACCCACAGTAGGTGCCCAGTCATTGTTCCCTCACATTATTCTGGTCAAGCAGCAGTGGTGATGAGCAGCATCACCACACATGTTCCCATAGCCCTGAGCTCCCACTCGGACCTCCCTCCTGTTCCTTGACCGTGCCCAGCCTCTTCATTGCCCTCGTGTGTGCTGTTCACTCTGAGTGGAATCGCCTTCGCCGAGATCTGGTTCTTCCTTGCTGCTCAGGGTGCAGCTCTGCCCTTCTTAAGGCAGCCTTCCTTGGCTACCTCCCCCAAGACAGAACCCTCCCCTGCCTCCCCTCAAATGCCACCCTCATCCCCCTTCTCCCCCTCCCAGGCCACAGCATGCCTTTCTCACGGAACTCACCGGTCACCTTTTTGTGTATCTGACTTGCTTTTTCTCTCGGGAGCCCCAGGAAGGAGTTCTGTGCGGGACCCATTCACCTAGCGCAGAGGTGCACAAAAAGTCTTCTTCGAAAGAGGGGATGAACAGATGTCTTCCTAATGTGCAGGCGATCAGATCCGAATATTTTGCCTATGAAAATATTGGAAACTCAAGCAGCTTAAACAAATCATCATTAATTAATAGCCTTGGAGCGTATTATGCAACAACCTGTTCTTTGGGAGTGGGTTGCAAGATGCACCCTAGTGGGTGGAGCTCCAGCTCATGGTAATTGCAGGGTGGAGAGGAATATGAGATTTAATTGTCAAACCCTAATTTTCTCGTGGCTTTGAACAGTATAATTTGCGACAACCTGTAAATATTTGTTGAATAATTCATTACGAATTTGACATGGGTTATTTGATGATACTGTAGGGTTGTTTTTTGGAGGAAAGTTTTCCCTAAAGGTGTTGTCACGTGGGTGACCTCACTCTTGAAGATGATGGAGGAGGACAAAGAAAACATCAAGAGAGAAATGATAGAAAACTTGGGTGATAGGCAGGCTCATTGTACTGATTTTTTTTAAAAAAACACTTAGAAAATCGTATTGCCACCCATGTTCTTCTTTAGGTGTGGGCTGATAGCATTTCCTTCTCTACCCCCGACACTTTATTATGAAAATATTCAAACGTATAGCGAGCTAGAATAGTTTTACCACGTGCATCCATACACCCATCACTCATTTCCTACTACTGACATTAAGTATACTCGCTTCGTCACATCTCTGCTCATCTATCCATCCCTCTACCCATCCTCTAATACGTGTTATTTTCAAAGCGCCCCACAGACTTGTTGATAGCATTGTCAATGCTCCATTTGTCTTTGAAAAAGAAACAGATGTTTTGTAGAAGTTGGGCTGATCCATAAGTCGAATACAGCTTAATGCAAAAGCTTGAAGTGGAGTTAGTAAAATATTCAGCACAATTAGACAGAACCCAGAGTCTTCCTGGGCTCTTACCTTAGGTTTGATGTGACCTGTTATTATCGCGTGACAAATAAACCAATGACAGATTTTGGAAGTTTCTATAGTATGAAGAAGGGCGCAAAAGTCCCCACAGGTATTTCAAACAGGAAGAGCTTTCCCACAGAGAATTCAAGGCTTGCAGGGGAAGGACTGAGAGAACAAACACCAGGGAAAGCTTACTCTAGCTTTTATGAAGCCAGGAAGTGGGGGGACCCCAGGGGACACTCCGCCCATGATTTCAGCCATCTTTGACACGGAGGTAGGCAGTTGGCCAGAGTCCATCAGAAGCTGCTGCCAGAGCCTCCTTGGCCCTCAGCTGAAGCCCATGAGCCTGCTCCTCACTGCCCTGGAGCCAGTGCATCTGCTCTGCTTCTCCAGCTCTCCCTGATCTCCCCGGAGGGCATCTCATGGGCTGCATCTAACCTGGACCCGCCTGGAGGAAATGTAGTTCCTGGGCCTCCCACCTCTGCAATCCAGGGGCAAGCAAATGACCAACAAATCTGCACAAGCATGTTTACTGGATCTTTGATCAGAAACGAAGCAATTGTATACCTAGGACACTAGAATATTTATGTGCAGTACTTTATATATTTATGTATTATGTTTTTACGTGCTATGTGCAGTACTCTAGTGTGGAGGTACAGATAGCAGTATTTTATTTTTACAAATGTTCAGAATTAAAATTCACCACTTGTCTTCCATCATTTTGAACTTCAATAAATTCACCCTGACCAAAAGCAAATGTGTTTGGACAGATGGATGGTGACTGGTGAAAGAAGACCTTATATAATGATGCCTCTCCAAAGTATATGTATTTTCAAATAGTCTCTAAAGGGGCCAGGGATGAGGATCCTTCCAACATGCAAAGGAATGAAGTGGCAATGATGTAGTGACAACATGGGGTTGTGTTTACTGGGCGGGAATGTCTGGCCTGGCGCCCTGAGAAATCATTTATGTGGCTTTGGACGGAAGTCCCCCCCCACTATACCCAAGAGTTCTCCGGGATTCTGTGTTAGAGCCACACAATCAGGTGAATGCATGTTTTGAATGGATTTGAGCTCAAAGGACACTTGACCCTTCTGGCATGGATGTCTGCTGTGTTCTGCCTTCCAAGTGTGCATTCCCCTTACTCAGCTGGCCACACCCTGACTCTCTCTCCTTCTAGACGACGGGTGGGGGTAGGGATGGGGATGATGTGTGACATACGACCCAGGCCTGGACAGTCTATATACTTTCTCTGACTTGGTCATTTGTCTCAGGGTGGGTGCTTGACCTGGCTCAGTCCAAAGAAAGTTCCGACTAGGAACTTGTTTTGGAAAGATGAGGACAAAGGCATTCTTTTCACCAGGGTGGCAGAGCTGCGAGGATAGAATTTGACGGTGCCACTGTTCTGCTTCCTTACGGGGAGTGCCTGTCCCAGAACAAGTCCCACCACTGATACAGACCCTGTGTGTAGCCTCATACATGCTGATGTGGAGCTGCATGGTGACACGGTTTAACACTCTGGTTCCAGCTATGGCTGAAGCTATGGACATTTTAGCCTGGACATTTTACTCTCATGAGCCAATTACTCTTCTCTCCCCCCTTTTTTAGTTAAACCAGTTTGCTATATCTGTCACTTGCAACTAAATATGTCCTATGCACCATGCATGAAAGAAAAAAACAACCTGAAACCATTCTATGATTTTACATTGGGGCACCTCTTAGGGACTTGGTTAGATGTTTCTGTGTTGATACTCTGCTACCTCCCACTTTGGTGTCCACTTGGACTATAATCCCCCGAAAACAGGCTTGGTACTTTTCTCTTCAATACCTGATAAAACAGTAAACTCCTCAGGGCAGGAGTTGAATCTGCTTTGAATGAATGAATGGTCCTTTGCCTCCTTTCTACTCCCCCCTGCTTTGAGGATTTATCACTGGGATGTGACTGCATGAAGCTCAGTAAAGGTTAGGGGTCCCACCGACTGACCCTCACCTGCATGAGGGTCGTCTGCCACCTCAACCTTAGAACTTGTTTAAGGTGTGTATACCTCCTGGTTACATCATGAACACCGAGCTAACAGGGCTCTTGTTCAACCTTTTGCTGTTTGATGCCTCTGGCTTAGATCACACACACACACACACACACACACACACACACGCACACGCTCAGAGTTTTATTTCTAATCTCTAGTGTAGAACCTCGCCATGATCAGATCATGTACTAAACAGTGCCCAAATTGAAACAGACATAAATATGTGTTGCTTCCAGTCCTCTATAAGGGGGTTGCAATGTAATTACAAGCATTCAAGAATCACTGTGTGGTTTTATTAATGTCTTCCACCAAGTTATTTTTTTTAAAGATTTTATTTATTTATTTGAGAAAGAGAGAAAGAATGAGAGATAGAAAGCACGAGAGGGAAGAGAGTGAGAGGGAGAAGCAGACTCCCTGCTGAGTAGGAAGCCCGATGTGGGACTCGATCCCGGGACTCCAGGATCATGACCTGAGCCGAAGGCAGTTGCCTAACCAACTGAGCCACCCAGGCACCCCCACCCAGTTATTTTTGTCAGACTGTGTGTGTGTGTGTGTGTGTGTTTTCCATTTGGGGCAGTGGAGCTGGTTCATTCAGATTTGGGTTACACAGAGGGAGATTTCTGTTAGTGCTATGACTCCAAGACCCTCAAATCATTGCCAGGCTGTCATTGGGAAAGTGGGGCTTATTCTTTCTGAAGTTGGCTTGTGGATTTCTGTGATTTTCTGATAATGGATGCTGGTTTTTCCCCCTAATCTTTTCTTTTTTCCTATATAACATCCATTATTCTACTTCCTGATTTTCCCTGGTCATCTGCCCCTTCTGACCCTCAGTTCACAGGGTTTGGATGGGCAGGCATGGGCGTGAGACCAAGCTTGTGCAGTCCGTGGGTTGCTGCAGGGCTTACCATGTTGCACGGGGCCTGTGCTGCTCTTGCCCCATTATGCCCAATCTTACTGCTTGCCCTTTTCTCCTTCCCTCCCTGAGCTCTGTCTCCTGCCTCTGAGCCTCTGTACCTGCTGCGCCCTTGCCCAGACTGTTCTTCCCCCAGAGAGCCAGCTGGCTTGCCCTGCACTTCCTTTTGGTCTCTGTTCATATGTCACTTCTCAGAGACACTTTTCCTGCTCATCCTCACTTAAGAGCATCTCTGGTCCTTTTAGTCACCTGAGCTAATCCATCCCCTGTGTTGTGTAAGCACCTTTGAGTCAGGCTGCTCTTCCTCCTAAAGAGGTCCAGGTGAGAATGCTGCCTTAGTTCAGGCAGTGTGTGTTCTCACTGTCCTCCGAGATTCCCAGTGCTCAGACTCCACCAGTGGCAGATCCCACATCTTCACAGTGGAGCCCTGGGTAGATCCCGGACCTAGTGCCTGAGTCAGAGCAGTAGGGCCCGTGTGCTACCAGCAAGGTAACTCAGTGGAGATTTAGTGGGAGGTTGTGCGGAGAGAAGATGAAACCCAGAGATGTGGTGTAGAGACAAACTAGAGTAGAGTGGTGTGGACCAGGAAGGTTGGTTCACCCTCTCATCTGCTACACACGCATGGGATGACAGTACATAAGGGAAACTGGGAAAGAGCCCCGCATCATTGCCATTGGCATCCCTTTCTCTAGGAGCTCAAAACCCTGGCAGGCTGAAGAGGCTGGACCATCCCCAGCAATTAATAGCTACTAGATACTGAGAACTTTTTCCATTCATCTACCTGCTGATCCTCACAATAGATTCAAAATTTCTGTGTTGTCTTAGTTCCTGATCTGGCACCTGCATAGTATACATAATTATGCATTCCCGCTGTCTTCTAAGCTAGAGTGGGGTCTTTTTTGTTCTGTTTTGTTTTTGTTTTTTTGTAGTCTAAGTACATAGCATAGTGCCTTAGTCAATAATAATCCTCAATAATTGTCAAATTAATAGAATAATAAATAACATTTATTGAGTGTTTACAATGTCCAGGCATTATTCTAATCACATTACATATATAAACTGATTTAATGTTGCAGCAATATTAAGGGGATGGGTAGTCCTATTTCCCTGTCTTTAGATAAAGAAACTGGTTCACAGAGGTGTTATGTGGCTTACCAATGATCACACAGCAGGCAAGTGGATGAGCTTGGACTTGAGCCAATATCCATATAATATTTATCCATATCCATGTAATATTTATTTTTATAATTTGCAGAAATAATATATCATAATAATATAATAGTCATATAATGTTACTGTGTTACCTAAACATATATGAGAATTCTTGTAACCGAGTATCATAGGCTGCTTATCCACTGACCATTTATTGAACCATGCTTCTGTGTAAGTGGTCAGTATTAGAGAGATTTAAAGGTGAGTCAGGGAGTTTGAGGATCTTCAGAAGCTTACAGTCTTGAGCTAGTGATAGACAACTCTGCACAAAGCTGTCCTGTGAGGTGATGGGACTGAGTCTTAAGATAAAGACATAACATTCTGTAGAAATACATGGGAGATAGTGATTGGTGCTGGTCGCAGCAGGAGAGGGTTCTGAGAAGAGGCACGGGCAGGCTGCTTGGGAGCGCTGTGCGAGGTGGGAATGGCATGGTAAGAGGAAGGGGGGACCGTGGTCAGTGATTTAGCAACAGGACGTCTTCCTGGACGAAGATGATGCTTCAGAACTTGGAGTCCTGTGTTTTCTCCAAGATCAGAAGCTTAGATGACAAATCATCGATAAGAACAGCAGGCTCTCTGGTTGTCTGGGGCTTGGCAGGCAGCCTTCTCCAGCCAGGGGAGCATGGGGGCCCTGGAGCGGCTTCCTGTGTGGCTGCCTGTGGACAGATGCTGCCACACATCAAAACAATTTATTGTCTCTGCTCTTTGCATGATGGCTCCTGGGTAGTGAGCACTTGAAACTAGGTTTATTGCATTAAAGAAGTTCTTTAAATATTTTTTTTCTCCCTGGGAATATGTATTTAAGTGAATTTAAGGCTCACCTGAGGAGCTTGTTGAATGCAGATTCATGAGCTCCACTCACACGATTCCTTAAGCTGGGAGGAGGACTGGGAGGCTGGAGTTTTGACATCTTCCCCACTGCCACTCCCACCCCAAGCCCCCAGGCAGGTTCCAGCCTGGAGGTCACAGGGATCTCACTTTGAGAAGACTTGAGCCAAAGCAGTAATTTCTAAAGGAGAGCGTATAAAATATTCCTCTGTGCTGCAGGAAGAAAATATTAGAATGTCTCTTCTAAAATACCTATTTTTCTGTATCTTTTATAATGTACCTAGTCGAGCATTACATCAAGTAGTAGTACTAAGCAAGTACTCCATAGTAGGTAGTACATTAAGGTGATGTAAACAGTAGTGATGTTTATATAATGTCTATATAAATGTATCTGTTAGCAGGCATAGGTTCACCTTTTATGCCGATCAGAAAATGCATTTTAAAAAATGCAGATAGTTTGAAGGAAGATTTTAGTATTTATCTTGCTGAAATAGACCAGGCATACTGTGTCACGGATAATTAGAAGAAGGAGTAATGAAGTATTACATCTCACTTATAATGAGTGAACAATCAGTGTTTTATTAAGGTGCACTGCTAAGTTATGCTCCTGAGGCCTCTCTCTCGCCACAGTTTCCAGGAGCACCCTGGGCCCATCTTCCTGTAGTTATGGCTTCATTATCTGGCAGCTGGACCCCTGATGAGACTAGGAATTCCTCCAGGGCAGAGCCAGTGTGTCTTTTTTCCACTTTGTGTCTCTGCCCCAACCACGGTGCCTGGCTTCCCAAATGTTTGGTGACTGAATGGGGGAGGGGAGGAGGGCTGGCTGGAGTGAGGGATGGAGGGGGAAAGGCGGGAGGGAGGGAGGGAAGACGGGAAGGCCTCCAATCATTGTACTTCGTATGTTGGGAACTATAACGAGAGCAAATTGCATTTTGGCAATGATGAATCATTTATCCCTCTCCAACTCCTTTCTGCCTAATATGCCATCTGACTGGAAGTTGTCTGTTGCTTAGGTACTGTCTCTTTGGCTATACATACATGATCTGGTTTGGGTTCCAGCTTGGCTGCTTATTATCTCTGTGGCCTTTATATAAATTGTCCCTCCTTTGGGGAGTCTCAGTTTCCCCAATAGTGAAAAACGGGAGCTGGAATCACCCAAACTCCAGCTTTTCCTATTTTGCCTTTATGAATTTTTGCCTTGTTTGAGTAGAACCTATAGAAATGTTTAACAAGATGTCTTCCTTCATATTGATTTCCTTTTTCCTTATTTTATCTAAAAAGTAGCCTTTAAATCCCTACCGTTGAAAGAAAACCAGCTGGCCATACAAGAAGGTGGTTGAGGAGTAGAGTGAACCCCAAACAGCCTTGCTCAGCTCTTCAGCGGGGCCTGTAGGGCTTTGAGCCCAAGGCCCATAGTGAGAGGGGGCATGAGTCCAGATTGCAAAGGCGTTTGAGTTCCAGAGTGGCCAGCGGAGATTTTTTTTTCCCTTTGTCGCAATCACAGGCTTGCAGGAGTTTCTGGAAAAGAAACACCTTTCTCTCTGTGAAGTTCAGTGTATTTAATAGGGTGGCTAGTGACTACCCACTGTCATTCCCCCAAACCATCTTAAACTGTATGCATCCCCACTGACCTCCGCCTCTGGCCATGGAAGATTCCAAGTTAGTTACTGGGTCTCTCTTGGTGCCATTTTTAATTTGTTTATTTTGCAAAACTGCAAGGGCAGTGTTTGAATCACAGCTTCCCGGGAAACCAGGGTCTCTTAGAGCTGTTTTCACTTTAAATAAATATAGGGGACTGGGGAGATCCCACTTGTCTCAGGATCCGGTCCACCCATGCCAGGACATATAGGGCGCTGCCCTGTATCTATGGATTGAGCTAACCTCCTGCCTTAGACCCCCGCTGGGGGCTGGGAATAAGCAATAGGGTTAAAAAAAAAAAAAAAAAGCTTCCCCTCCTTGAGGAGGGGGAAGCCAAATCCTAGCTCAAGAGGTTTGATGACACTGCTTCAAAGTTGGAGTATTGTTAGTTCAGGTCTGATTTATAGTGACCCCTTTGTAAGTGTCACTTCCTGAGATGACCATAAAATGCATGGCAGTGGGGAGAGCTGGCCTGAACCAGAAGGCTCCTCCTGAGTGACATGCACCTCCAGAGTCTGTCCAGCTCGATGCCAGGGAGGACAGCTGTCTGAAGAGATCCTTTTGGGCTGTCAGGATAGACTGCATCACGGAGCATGGCATGGGATCTGTTTCTCCTTTAGACTACCAAATAGCCTTGCCAGAGTTTTCTGTTTTCTGTTCATAATATTTAGGTGTTAATTGTACTTGGGATCCCTGTGAATTTGTTGAGATAGCATAATTGCCATTATTTTTCTCATGCATCTTCTTAAATTAATAAACTTTATGTTTTAGAACAGTCTTAGGGTTACAGAAAAATTGAGCAGAAAGTACAGAGTATTCCCATATACCTGTTTTCTCCCCCTTACCCTGCACAATTTTGCACAGCTTTTATTATTAACATCTTGTGTTAGCGTGGTACATTTGTTAAAATTGATGAATGAGTATGGATACATTGTTATTAACAGAAGTCAATAGTTTATGTTAGCGTTCGCTCTGTGTTATACAATGTTTTAGTTCAGGCTGCTATAACAAAGTACCATAGACTAGGAGGCTTATAAATAACAGAAGTTTATTCCTCATGGTTCTGGATGCTGGATATCCCAGATCAGGGCGCCAGCAAGGTCCGGTTCTTGTGAGGACCATCTTCCGGGTTGCAGACTGCGGACTTCTCGCTGTATCCTCATGTGGCAGAAATAGAGCAAGCTAGCTCTCTGGCCTCTTCTTCTTTTTTTGTGTTAAAAGTTTTATTACATATTAAAAGAATATTTTTGAAAAATTCAACCTAAACTCAGCTGGCTTATTATGGTGCAATTGCTACTTTACTTTGCAAACATTAACACATTTTTTAAAGATTTTATTTTATTTTATTTTTTTGATGTAGTGTTCCATGATTCATTGTTTGCATATAACACCCAGTGCTCCATTCAATACATGCCCTCCTTAATACCCATCACCGGGCTAATCCATCCTCCAACTCCCCTCCCCTCTAGAACCCTCAGTTTGTTTCTCAGAGTCCATAGTCTCGCATGGTTCGTCTCCCCCTCCGATTCCCCCCCTTCATTTTTCCCTTCCTACTATCTTCTTTTTTTTTTTTAACATATAATGTATTATTTGTTTCAGAGGTACAGGTCTGTGATTCAACAGTCTTGCACAATTCACAGCGCTCACCATAGCACATACCCTACCCAGTGTCTATCACCCAGCCACCCCATCCCTCCCACCCCCCCACCACTCCAGCAACGCTCAGTTTGTTTCCTGAGATTAAGAATTCCTCATATCAGTGAGATCATATGATACTTGTTTTTCTCTGATTGACTTATTTTGCTTAGCATAATACCCTCTAGTTCCATCCACACCATTGCAAATGGCAAGATTTCGTGTTTTTTTTTTGATGGCTGCATAATATTCCATTGTATATATATACCACATCTTCTTTATCCATTCATCTGTCGATGGACATCTTGGCTCTTTCCACAGTTTGGCTATTGTGGACATTGCTGCTGTAAACATTGGGGTACACGTACCCCTTCGGATCACTACATTTGTATCTTTGGGGTAAATACCCAGTAGTGCAATTGCTGGGTCGTAAGGTAGCTCTATTTTCAACTTTTTGAGGAACCTCCATACTGTTTTCCAGAGTGGCTGCACCAGCTTGCATTCCCACCAACAGTGTAGGAGGGTTCCCCTTTCTCTGCATCCTTGCCAACATCTGTCATTTCCTGACTTGTTAATTTTCGCCATTCTGACTGGTGTGAGGTGGTATCTCATTGAGGTTTTGATTTGGATTTCCCTGATCTCTGGCCTCTTATAAGGGCACTAATCCCACTAGTTATTATACCCTCTCACACTTACGAATAAGGAGGAAGAGGCTGGGAGGCCAGTAGTTGAGCCCGTAAATGGCAAAGCTGGGATTAAATTTCCATTTGCCCAACTCCAAAGCTCCTTCTCTTCCTGAGTGCACTTTCCTGCTGGCATGGGAATTTGAGGAAGAGGCCATTTAGATGCTCTTTTAGGATTGTGATACTCCCTTCATTGGAGACCAACTGAAATGGAAATCTTTATTCTGCCTTATTAATAATTTGTTTAGATGATAATTTAAGATGACACTTGTCTTTCTATTAGATTTGATAGATGCCTTGTAATAAGTACCCTAAACACAGAACCTGCTTATTTCTGTATTAAACATCAGAGGTTTGGGAGGGCGACACAGAGTAAAGAATGAAATTATTCTAGGTCAGGATCAGAAATAACTTGTTTTGGCTGAATTTTTTTTTTTTTTAAATCTCTGCTACTTCTTCATTAAAAAAAGTTCTTTCGGGGTCTGTTTGCCAGGTGATCCCATTGATCTGGTAAGATGACTGAAGGCTCCCCTCTGCCCTATCCCAGGTAGAACGGGGGAGGTGGCTTCTTGCCTGTGGTCCACTGTGCATGCACAAATAGCCTCAGGGCCCTTGCATGTGCTGAGTGGTCTGGGCCCACCTTCCTATCCCAGACTGCGGCCCCTAGAAGACAGGAGCTCTCATCTCATGGGGCTTTGTACCCTGGAGGGACTTGCAAATGCTTATTTAGTAAATGTAATTGTATGAGGCTATATGCTTTTCAAAGCAGGCCCATGTACAGAGAATCACATCTTACATTTATTTGACTCCCATGTATGAATACAAAGAAGTTAATGTTTCCTGAAAGAAAATTCCTGGACTATTCTGCCCTTGGGTTTGTTGGAGTGATGAGCTGACGGCAGCACATGGCTTGATCAAGAACATCCAGTGTGCTGTCCAGGGATTGAACCGCATCTCATGACTATAGTCCAGTTCTCAAACCATAGACCCCTTTGCTGCCTTGTGAATGGGTTCAGCATAGCCAATTATTGTTCCTTTTGAAATGTGGCCGCAGTTCTCAGCCTGAGCAAGTATTGATGCATTTTGATGGGGTTCTTATTTATTTCATTGGCTGGCATTGCTGCTGAAAGAACTGTGACCCAGCACTCATTGAAACATTTTAACTGCAAGATAAAATATATTTTAATTGACAGAATCTCCTCCATATTCAAGTCAAAATGGATAATTTTCTGGTAATTTTATTGCCAGTTCTCTGATATCTACAATATTATGTTTCAGTTAGAAAATGCTTGATACAATGAACTCAACAGAGACATCTATTTCCATTGAAATGGAAATTCGAGGCACATTATCAGGAGTCTCTTGTTCTTGAAGAAGCACTGTTATTTCTTTACCCATAACTCAACTTTGCCTCATCCTGTGGATTATTGCAAATGGCACTAAAATTACTGGCTCATCTTTCTTTTCTGTTAAGAAGAGAGATTCTCACTTCAGAAACACCTAATTGCGACTGTGGCTTTTTTGGTTAGGACCCTGCGGTTGAAGTCAGAAGCTCATGGCTCTGTCCCAGAGCGGGAGGAGCAACACAGGTCTGGGGATGGTGGTGGTGGTGGGGGCTGGCAGGGGGTGGGTGGGGTGGCAAAAAAAGACAGGCATTTCAGAGAGTGGGATGCTGAGTTTCTGAGCTGTTCTCTTGGTTGTAGCTCTCAACTCCACAATCACACTGCAGGGCTCGGGGAGAGGACAGGACGATGGCAACTAGCAGAGTGGGGTGCGCCCACACCCCCTGAGCACACTGAGCCTGTGCCTCAAATCTGTCCGGGCCTGGCTTTCCTCAGCCATTCGTTCTGAACATTGCACTTTCTCATTAGGAATCTCTCATTAGGAGACATTCCTAAGAGGCGGCTCCTTTTAGGAATTTCAAAGCAAAGACTTCACGGAGCCCATCAGCAGTACCAGCCCCATCTGTCACTCCTCCTCGCCACAGCCCTTAATTGCTCCCCTGACTCTGTGCCAAGCTGTTTCCTCCTTATCTTTTCAGAGCATTGCTGTGTTTATCTTTATTTCACTATGCTCCTTTAATTTTTGTCTGTCTAACTTTTCATTATTTGCTTCCTTATCTTTAAAATCACCAATAAGCTCCTTTTTTTCCTTTTTAATTAGGTTTAAGCCTCTTTTGTCCACAAAGCTTCCTGAAAAATCACACCCCCTGGGCGAGGTGTCCACCAAGTACAGCCCACAGCTTGGCTTTGTTAGGGCACGGTCCTCCCCATTTCAGCATCTCTTCTTTGTTAGGACGAATGTCCTGCTCTGTCCAAACATGACTTCTTTAAATTCTTACCTCATTTTCCAACCTCCTTTCTGCATCTGAGCATCAGGAACCTCTGTTCTTTACCCCGTTGTGCAGAGCAGTAGCGTGCCTTCAGTAATGTGTCTGTGAATGCTGCTTGCCATGATGTAAATGCTTTCTAACACATTCCTTGGACAGGGAGCAGCTCTTTGGTTCAGATGTCGCCTGGGCAGTTGTCTTGTATTTTGTCTATTGGTGCATCTTTTGACACTTTACAGCCAAAGTAGCTGAATTCAGTTATACCTTCATCAGGGTGGACTTAGCTGCCCACTGGGTGGTGCTTCCTTCCCCCTTCCTCTTCAGAGTCTGTCCCTCCGCAGCTTGTATTGTGAGGGGATAGAGAGACTAGCCTTTGAAGGGAAAATGGACTGACTTCCTGCCCATTTTTTTTAAAAGATTTTATTTATTTGAGAGAGAGAGAGAGAGAGAGCACACGAGAGATGGGGAGGGACAGAGGGAGAGGGAGAAGCAGACTCCCCATGGAGCAGGGAGCCCGATGCGGGGCTTGATTTCAGGACCCTAGGATCATGACCTGAGCTGAAGGCAGATGCTTAACCGACTGAGCTACCCAGGCGCCCCCACCCTTTTATTAAAGATGTTCAAATAACTGCAGTCTTGCTAGAAACTCCAAATGGGTTTCCAGCTGTATAGTTTAACTTTAGTGCTCATTTTATTTAAATGGACATTTCTGAGAAGTATAGTATTTTCTTGATCGAGGTTAATCACTTTTCTATTCACTTTTTGTTAATGCAGCCTTTATTAAGCATCTGTTACACTTCAGGGACTGTGCCAGGCCCCAAGATGGAGAAGTAAGTAAGATAGATGTGGCCTTTCTCTCACTGAGTTTAAGGTCTGGGTGTTGAGAGGGTCAGTGACTTTATTGGGATTAGTGCATAGAGACTTTACCCCAAAGGTGTGGAGTATTTTAGGTTCTTCTAAAATAATTCAGTTTCACATTTTGTGCATGCTTTACTGGAGTGCAGTCAGAAGCATCTAGAAGTTTCGGGATGACTGGTTCAACACTTCAGCTTTCAACTAGCCACATTGTGCTGTCTTGCTCACATCCCAGATATACATTGTGTGGGAGAGAGCTTTCCAGATACTTGAAGCATCAAGCCTTATGAAGTAGTGTGAGTTTTGTGGGATCTGTGTTTTGAATGTGTTCTCTACCTGACTGCCTACCTGAATGGCATCATAATTTAATATTTCCTTTGTGGTCTCATCAATGACATTTAACGTCCATTAGTCGTGGCATAGTTATTTAGTAAAGCATACAGAGCTTGTTTGCTTCCGGGTCAAATGTTTCCAGGCTGCTATGGATTTTGAGTTTGATTTTTAATCAGTTTCTGTCTCCTTTTTCTTGTCTGATAGCCGTTGGTGGCTTATTGCTGATGCTTACTGCCATTTTCTATTTTGTTACAATGGTGTTTAAGCTAGGAGTCAAAAACCCTTCATACATTTATGTCCCCTGCTTTGTACAACTCTTCAGTTCTGAGCTCTTTCTCTGTGTTTGAACGTTCTAGGTAACTAAGGGTAGTTGGGATGTAATACCTTTAAAAAGTGATTGATCTCTGCTGTTCATGTGGTTCTACCTTGTGTAACGGGGAGAAGCTCTTTCAACACGCCAGTTGGTGGCCTCCTTTTTAGACTCACTGTCATCACCAAGCACATTACTTTTTGTGGAGATAGTTCTTGGAAGCTGAGCACTGCCCCCCACCCCCAGCCTACTGCCCCATCAAGGCTTGGCCCTGCCACCAGATGACTTTTCGAAAGCACATTCCAGTTATATCACCCCGTGCTCAGCTGGCTCCCCACAGACTGGTCCCAAGTTACTCATCGGATTCACCTTAACTTGTATAGAATCCTTCCTTTTCAGAGTCTGATTCTGCTTTTGCTACACTGTCAGAGCCTGTAGCTAAGTTTCCTTCCTTCTGGTCCTCCTTGCTCTTAGTGCTTTGCTGTTGGTGACCTGTTCTGCATTGACACAGGGGTACATATGCTGGCTTACTTCCCCAATCTGGATGACAGGCCCTAGATGAGCCACGGCATTCTTCTTTGTCCTTATAATCCCCTTGCACTTAGCATAATAGAAGGTCATACAGCACGGGAGTCAGAGCACAACAGATGTCTAGTTTTGGCTCTGCCTCTTTGCCCCCACCATCCAAGATACTTACCACTTCCACAAACTACTATTGAGCCATTTACAAAAATAGAGGTTACAGTAGCACTGACATCATAGGATCATTATCGAGGTAGACTCCCACGGTTCAGTACAAATAAAGACAGTGTTGCGGTGTTGATGGTTGTGTTATTGTTACTACTCCTAGTGGTAATATTACTGTTACTCATACAAGATATGTGATAAACGCTTGTTTAAGTGACTTGAACTTGAACAAATTGATCTGTGCCAATCATAGGCATAAACCTGGGGAAAGTCGATTATAATTCACAGGGTCACCAGCACATAATCCATGTGTGGAGAGGTCACAGACGAAAAGGCAGCAACTACTAAGGTTTTCAAAGCAACTACTAAGGTTTTAACCAGATCAGACATCTCATGGTTCCTGGGGCAACAGGGGAGCCAGCCCATCCTGGATGACACACAGCTCCAGCAATATGAGGTTATTCCAAATATGTCAATTTCAGTTATCAGTGGGTAGGAAGGCAATGGTACTTTATTCTAAGGACATATCCACAAATGTTAGAAATAGTCACTTCTAGAACTTTGGGGATACAGCTGTGGTTGTAAATCCTGATAAAATCTGGTGGTTTTCTAGTTACTTCATTTAAGTCATGTGGCTAACTTACTGGTATGGTATAGCTGCTTCCTCAAAATCAGAAACAGCAGGACAATTAGGGCAGCAGAATTTCTGGGTAGCTCTTGAAAAAAATAGAGATTGAAATTTGAAATTATCGGGACATAGAGCCATCTCCTCATGGTCCATGACCAGCAGCTAAGTGCAGAGAGTCTCAGGGCCAGAATGATGCAGGTTTGAATCCCACCCCTGCCCCGTACCAGCCCTGTAGTCCTGGTTCAGCAGGTGTGGGTGTAGGAAGTCCAGGAATGGTATTTTTATAAAGCCAACGCCCTGCTCCTGCTTCCCGGGTGGTTTTATCAGCTGAGAGTAGGCACCACCGCTCTCCACAAAGGTGGCGTAAATGGCAGGGCATTTTGATGACTAAGCCAGCATCCCCTCTCCGTCAGCAATGTAGCAGAGATGAGTAATGTACAGAAATGCCAGCCTCAACTCTGGGACCTGAAGTGGCCCCTTAGAAACATTCTCCTCTCCCCTGGCAGCTTCAGGGAGGGCAGTGCAGTAGCCAAGCCGACCTCCCTGCAGATTTGGGCTTCTTGCCACCCTGTCCTGATTTGAAAGTCAGGCCAACCAGCCTTGCTCTAGGCGAGGTCGGGGAGCCCAGGAGAGACCCCTGGGGGAAGGCTGCATCCTGGATTCAGCAGAACTGTTTTTCCATCTAGAAGGTCTTCCCACCAGGGCACTTTTTATCCACTTTGCCCAAGATCCCCGTTACCCCTAACTACCCCCTCTGTCTAGCTCTGGTCATTATTTTCTTTCCCCTTCAGTGTTTGCTCTGTCAAAAATTTAAGGGCAGTTATCATCTCTCTTTAGCCAAGCTATACACATTCAGAGCCTGCTCATTTTTGCTCATAAATCTCAGCCTTCCAGCCCCTCAACACCTACCCGTACGTGCTGTTCAGTGTTTGCTTTGGATTAGATCTTGGAAGTGGAGGAATTTTTCTCCTTAGAATTATTGGCATTGGTGTGCACTTTCTAAGTCTGCCCACAAACACACTCACATAGGGAATTAAGGAGACACGATCCAGTTTACTGTTGTTTTAAGTACGGCATAGGGCCTTTTAGTGCCCCCCCACCGATGGTATCTCCTTAAATTGAATTTGAGACATGGGCAAAAGTCAACAATGACTAGTGTTTCCATTACTTTAAAGCTTATAAAATATGAAGGATTTTTTTTAAAGGCCTAAAACCAAAAAAGAAAAAAAGCAAGTATAATAAAAACTGATGAGCAGTGCTGTGGTGAACTGCAAGTTTAATGGGGTTCCAGTGGTTTCTATCCGTGGGCCCCCCCGAGTGTCTTTGAGTCTCTTTATTGTGCATTCAGGGTTTTCTGTCAATGCTTTTACGTCTCAACAAAACCAATTTAAAACATGCAAAATCAGCCAAAAGGAACAACAACAACAAGAAAGGGCAAAACTATTTAAATATTAAATTTAATCCCACTTGTCATTCTGTTCAGTGGCTGGAATGTGAGATCTAAGACCTTTGTCTGCTGGACCCCTCAGGCTACTTGGTTCTCACATGTTTCTCCTTGGGCTTGAGTGGAATTCCAGCGTTTAATGATACGTATCTTTTGTACAACATGGTCCGCAAATGTAAGGCAATTACTGCATCTTTTACTCAACAGCAATAACAAAAACAAAAATCATCTACAACAGCTGAGAGGAGAATGATTATGTGGGACTTACTGAATGATGGCTTATCAGTTTCCATTCCTTTCATGGAATATTTATTGAGGACATTCTCCATCCTGGGTAGTGGAGATACTGTTGTAAACAGACGTGTGTGTGTGTGTGTGTGTGTGTGTGTGTGTGTGTGTGTGTGTGTGTGTGTGTGTGTGTGTGTGTGTGTGTGTGTGTGTGTGTGTGTGTGTAGGAAAAATGGTAGGTACGCTGCAGAGAATGGAAGAGACAGGCTATGAGAGAGTGACCGGGTGGTATTCTCTTTAGAGGGAGGATCAGGGACAGTCTCTGCAGAAGTGACAGCATGACGCTGGGATCTGTATGAAGCATGAGGTTGAGGAGAGGGATGGGGGTCAGGTTATATACAGCTTGGCAGGCAAGGGCTGGGAGTAGAGATTTTATTTGAAGTACGACTGCAGGCCCTTGAGGGATTTCAAGCAGTAAGAGATGTAATCTGATTCATGTCCCGATTGCTTGAGCTGATACAGGGAAACTAGCCTGCAACCAGTGAAAGAGGAAATGAAGCTAGTGAGGGGGCTCTTACATTTGTTAGTTTCCAATGAATTGAAAACTAACATCTACACTCAGCAGTGAAGAGATCAGGGAATAGGGCTTATCAGTAGAGATGGAGAGAGGTACGGTCAGGGTGCATTTGAAGTTAGAGTCTTCTGGAGTTGCACATAGATTGGCCATGGGGGAGTGACTGGGTGCAGGAAGGTTGAGGGAAGGAGAGAAAAGAATGGTAATTCGTAGACTGTGCTCTACAGCCTTGGGTTCCTCTCTGGCCTCCCTAAGTTTGAGAAGTCTGTTAGACATGCCAGTGGAGATATACAAGATGCCATGGGCTCCATGAGTGTTAAGCTCAGGATTGTCATAGAGATGGTCTGTCATAGTGACATAGTCATGTCACCAGGAAGAATGTATTCTGTGATGACCACACCCCAACGTCCAGACCTGGAGGGAGGCTCTCAGAATGGAACCTATACAACTCTTTTCAAGACGAGGGTCAATGTAGGTTAGTTGCCATTCTCCAGAGAGAGAGAGAGAGGCGGGGGGGGGGGGGGGGGGGCGGGGGACTCACGGAAGAAACCTGAGCTGAGCTAATGGGATGGTGTTTCCTTAATCATTTTAATCTTCTGTTTTGGTCTTCCATGTTTGTGTGGGCTGCTGTCCCCTATCTTTGTCATGTGGTATATGAATTAAAAACCGTCTTTTCATCTTACTTTGTCTTTTTTGCTGAGAACTTCCAGAGCTCTGTGCCAACCTGAGCGTTCAGGTCACTGCAAAGACACTGCTGATTCAGTTTTTGAACGTAATGAATCTTTACTGGCATCAAGGTCTGACCTTGACACAGTGTGGTGAGTTATGCCTTGGCAACCACTGTCAGGCACTGTGTTTCCATCTCTGTGAAACCCTTGTAAATAATGTGGGCTGGCTCAGAGATGCTCCCAGCATAGCAGAGTCTATGAGTAGTACTAAAGAATAGAGGGTAGATAGAATGGTAGCCTTAAAATATAAGGCTTACTCAGTATTAAATATTAATGAGTGTCCCCCCTCCAAAATACTGATCCATTTTTGTTAGTGTGGTTCATTGAAAATAGACCAAATGGGTCTAAAAAGTCTGTTCACAGTGGTATTAGTTCTAAAAAATTACATTTCTGGCGCATGAGTGTTGTCGGAACACTTTCAGGGATGATGTACACTCTTGATTCAGAAACTCCCAGCAGCACTTCCTTCTTTTAGCTTTCATGTCACCTTTCTCCCTGGTTTTCCTGGCAGAGCTAATTCTTCCTGGCACCGTTGCAAAAACACAGCTGCAGGAAGTTTAGGCCCTTTGTTTTGTCATCCTGGGGATGAATGTAGGAGCTCTTCCTTGTGGGCTGTTGTGACTGAGGGCTCACCATGAGTGGTGGCCACATTCACCTCCTCCCTCACCTTTGGTTTATCCTGATGGGAGGTGACCGTGAGTGGCACCTCCCTGGTCTGTGCCATGCCGTGAATGCTGTGAGTGCAGGAACAATGTGTCTTTTTTTTTTCTTTAAGATTTTATTTATTTATCTGAGAGAAAGAGAGAATGAGAGAGAGAGCGAGAGAGCATGAGAGGGGGGAGGGTTAGAGGGAGAAGCAGACTCCCTGCCGAGCAGGGAGCCTGATGTGGGACTCGATCCTGGGACTCCAGGATCATGACCTGAGCCGAAGGTAGTCGCTTAACCAACTGAGCCACCCAGGCACCCACCATGTGTCTTGTTAATCACTCTGTCCTTAGTGCCACCACATTGCCCAGGGTGTAGGAGGGGCTTAATGAATATTTATTAAGTGAGTGTAGTGTTGTCAATGAATACAATTAGCCCAGTAGCAACCTGGAATAAACAAATGGATTTAGGTATCTTAAATATCCAATCATGTCCCTTGGGACACAACAGATTCACAAAAGCTGTTGTAAATCGAGGTGGTCATACATCTTTTATAAAAATGTAACATGCTGGGCGCCTGGGTGGCTCAGTTGGTTAAGCGACTGCCTTTGGCTCAGGTCATGATCCTGGGGTCCCGGGATCGAGTCCCGCATCGGGCTCCCTGCTCGGCGGGGAGTCTGCTTCTCCCTCCGACCCTCCCCCCTCTCATGTGCTCTCTCTCTCTCTCTCATTCTCGCTCTCTCAAATAAATAAATAAATAAAATCTTTAAAAAAAAATGTAACATGCTCAACACAAAATGATGGAGAGGGTGTGGAGCAACAGGAACGCTCATTCATTGCTGGTGGGAATGAACAATGGTACAGTCATTTCAGAAGATAGTTTGGTGGTTTCTTATAAAAGGAAAAATACTCTTATTATACAACCCAGAAATTGTGCTCCTTAGTATTTAGTCAAATGAATTAAAAAACTTACGTGTACATGAAAAGCTGCACATGAATATTTATAACGGCTTTATTCATAATTGCCAAAACTTGGAGGCAACCAAGATGTGGTTCAACAGTGAATGGATAAACTGGTATATTCAGACAATGGAATATTATTTACTGTTTAAAAAATGAGCTGTCAAGCTATGCAGAGGCACAGAGGAACTTCAAAGGTATAATGTGAAGTGGAAGAAGACAATATGAAAGAACTATGTACTGCATGATTCCAGCTATATGACATTTTAGAAAAATCAAAACTATGGTGACAGTAAAATGATCATTGGTTGCTAGGAGTTTGGGGAAGTGAGGATGAACAAGTGGAGTGCAGAACATTTTTGGAGCAGGGAGACTACTCTGTATGATACTATGATGGTGGGTGCGTGTCATTATATTCACAAAATGTTCCAAACAAAGGATGAACTCCGATGTAAACTGTGAACTTTAGTTAATGATATATTGTCTCATCAATTGCAACATATGTAGCACACTAATGCAGATGTTAGTAGTAGCGGATGTGGCTTGTGTGTCTATGTGTGGTGGGGGTTGAGGTGGTATGTGGGAGTCCTCATTACTTTCCCCTCAGTTGTTCTGTAAACCTAAAACTTCTCTAAAACATAAAGTCTAGGGGCTCCTGGGTGGCTTAGTTGGTTAAGTGTCTGGCTCTTGATTTTGGCTCAGGTCATGATCTCAGGGTTGTGGAATTGAGCCCTGCATAGGCTCAGAGTTGTGGGATCTGAGCCCATGCTCAGCATGGAACCTGCTTGAGGTTCTCTCTCTCTCCCTCTTCCTCTGCCCATTCCACCTTGCTCATGCTCTATGTAAAAAAATAAAAAAAAAATAAATAAGAAATAAGGTCTATTTTTTAAAAAAAGTAATATGCCGTAGAAACATAAGGGGCTGAAAGGAGAGGGTTGATCATACCTTTTTGTCATTGCTGTTACCAAAAAGAAAGTATTACTTATATCTGAATCCAGAATTCATAAAATTGTTTCTTTGTGAAAGGGAATATGTGGTTTCATTATGTTGTCCCTCTGAAGCCGTGACAGGAAGAAGCACCGATTGTTGCATCTTGGCATTAACATTCAGTGTTCAAGGGAGCCGCTTGGACAGGCCACTCAATTTCTCCTGGCTCTAGTTTCATCAGCTGTAAAATTAGGATGGTAATGCCCGAGGATACTTAAAATCAGAGGCCTGTGGAAGGAGAGGAGGGGTACCTCATGGCCCTTGAACAATCTCCTGAAATGTGAGGCATCCGTGGGAGAGCTGCTGGGGTGAGGCGCCTCCCTGCTGGCCCATGGCTTTCTTCTCTGAAAAATGATTGTGCTGTTCTCTCCAGCCCTGGCCATTCAGTCATTCCTATTCTGGTACCTGGCGTGTGAAATTGCCTATGAATCAACAACACGGCAAATTGGGTATCAACCAGAAACGAGCTTGAAGACCGATATTCCCACTATTAAAAGTCAAAAGGTAGAGGGAAAAGTTGGGGAATCAAATAAGATAATTAATTTTAATAGTTTATACTTGGTATTTGTTGGCTGTGCTTTAGGATAATTTCCTTCTTTCCTGCCCTTCTTTGCTTCCTCCCATAAACATTCCCCATATCTTCCCACTCAGTCATCCCTTTGTGTTATCTGAGGAGTCCTCAGTAAATGGGGCGAAGAGGAAGAGGAGGGAGTATATTTAGTAAATTCATAACATATACATTATGGGAGAAATCACCTCTTATTAAACTGAATGCATTGCACCAGATTAGAGAAACCAATAGACAAGGACTCAAATCAGTCATTCAAGGTCATAAGTTCCAAGGGGACATAATACTTCCTCCAGGATTATGTTGCTCACCCTCAGGTTAGGAGTAACTCACACTGTACAGGATAATTGAGTAATTATTTCCAATATTCTCTGGGCATTAAGACTGGGAGATAAATACAATGGGAGAGGCTGCTTACACATTGCATTGGCCCCTGCAGTATAAGATTGGGTTGGGACAGATTGCGTTTCGGCATGTGCTGTGGTGTAGAGATGTTACAAACCCCTGGTGTGTTGGGGACGTGGTGCACAGGTCCCATGACAGGAGAAGAGGGTGTGTTGGATGGGTCCTGGCAGGTGCAGAATGGGAACTCTGTGGAGTTTCAGACCTGATTATGAAGGGTAACTCCTGTCATGTTAAGGACTGTATCATGTGGGAGTGTTTCCCAAGGTGTACCCCCTGGAAAGCAAGTTCCTGGTGATACTCTGGGAATGAAGAGTTCCATAGTCAAACATGTTTGAGAAAAGATTGTAGCTCCTGTAGGGCTGCATGATGCCTTTAGTGTATAGTCCTCAGATGTCCTGCAGTAAAGGGATCTTTAACTTTGCTAAAGCTGAAGATGGCACTTCTCGAACACATGGTATTGATGATAGTACCCTTTTGTGGGTAACTCACCCATGATTATCTGGACTAATATCACAGTATCCCTGGTATAGATTTGGAGTGCTACTCCAGATCACGGGGGGCACATAAGGGTCGACAGAAGAGGGACATGCTCAGCTCTGTGCCATAGAAATCTAGTGACAGGTGGAGGATGGAGTGGGAGGAATGACAGGCATTGGAACACCATTATGTGAACCGAAGGATGTGCCAGTGGAAAAATTATGAGTGTCCTGGACATGTCTTCAGAGACCTAGGTCAGGAGTCAGCAAATGATGGCCGGTGGGCCAAATCTGGTTGATCTGCCCCTATTTTCATAAATAAAGTTTTATTGGAACACAGCCACACCTATTCCTTTACATGTTGCCTTTGCATTATAACCACAGCATTGAGTAATTGCAGCAGAGACCATGTGGCCTGCAAAGCCAAAAATATTGACCATCTGGCCCTTTGTGAAAACATTTGTTGACTCCTGATATGCGTGGTTGGTTGGATTGGTTTTGTTTTTGCAAGGGTGAGAGAACTATTTGGGTTTTTCAGTTCCATTTTCTTCAAATGGATGGATGAAAAAAATATATACAAACAGAATCCCAAATATCACATTCTAGGAGTTAGCCCTAACTTCAATGTTGAATAAAAAGCCTTTTCGGCTCTGGGAAGGTCCTAGAGAACCCAAGACCTGCCTTCATCTCTGGTGGGCTCGGTTATCCCTTGCCTGGTGGGACCCAGGCCAAAAGGACATCAGGAGTACTGTATCCTTGAAGGTTGAGCCCTATAAGCTCTCAGTCATTACCGTGGGCACTATCTCAGGCTATGCGGCAACATGAAGGAATCCAACTGCTGTTTCTGGTTCCTTTGAGCCCAGTTGCCTCTACATAATATTGATACTGGCAGATGTTGCCTGCTCTCCCTTGGTGAGCAAATTTCTACATATATTTCTTGGGGCACATATATTTATAAACCATTTATAATGTAAAGTCTTGTGATGATGGAGTATGTGCTGCTCCAAAAAGTAGAGTGGTACCATTCAACTCCATCATTCCCGCAAGACAGATTGATGTGGTCCATTCAAGGCCAGGGCTGCCCATCACCTAGTATATATTTTATTTTATTTTGTCTCATTCTTATAGCTATCCAGAAACTTGAAAATGTATCGTTTCAGTGGTGCTTGAGAGTCTGTGAAAGTTAGCAAAAGAATTGCTAATATTTGTCACTTTATTTGTGGTGGCAAGTACTTTAAAAAATTCCATATTTTCAGGGAGCTGCACACAAAACATAAAATATCTAATATTTCTTGGCTGTGAAACATGCCAGTGAAAATGTTCACCATCCAATCATGATTTGAATATTTGTTTTTATAGCAAGTTAAGTACCAGCAAAGAATTACACAGCTTATAAAATAGGTGGTCATAAATGAAATGCAAACACTGACATAGAACCTGTGAAGTGAATTGAAAACATTGCATACCTGGCTAGAAGGTCTGAAATCATGCACAGGTCAGACACAGAGCAGCTTTGGTTTGTGCACCCTGTGTCTTCATATCCCCAACACGATTGGGCTGGTTTTTAATTCTCACTGCAAAAGGCAGACTCTAAGAATGAGGAATTTTAGGCCCAATTTAGGCCCCAATTTAGGCCCAATTCAATTTCTGGGAAGTTCAACTTCTGGGAAGATCCACTTTATTTTTTTTTTCATTTGAGAACCAGAAAATATAGTTTGTGATTTCAGGATAGACAGAGACCTACATTATAATCAATGGCATCCATGATGTTTGTAAAAACTGTAGGAGGCAGCTTATTGTAGCTAAAAAAATCTTTACATTTAAAAATAAAGCTGCTATAGATTATTTTCAAAAGACTAGGCTTGTGGTCTGGTTCTTCCATGAGCCGACTGGCTATGTGAGATTGGGTGGAGTGGATCCTCAGATATTTCTCTGTTATAATGCAAATGGTAGTATTTGCCTTACCAACTTCCAGGGTTATGAGAAGTATCAGGAAACACAGACCCAAGAGGGACCTAAGGGATATAAGCTAGATTTTGAAAATGCTAGGCAGATTGTTCTCTGTGGGAAGGCTTATGAAGTCTGTTGGAATTTTGTGTATGGGAATGTGTATGCTTATACATATACATACACTTTAGTCACCGTGTAAGTGGGCTTACTTTGGGTTATGAAAACCAATCATCAGTAACATAAGTGCCTCTGTGACCTAAACAATTTAGACATGCTCAACACCATCCATAGATGATTTCTAACTCTTAAAACAACCCTATGATTAGTAAGTATGGCCCTCTGTATTAGTTTTCTATTGCTGCATAACAAAGCAACACCATTTATTATTATTATTAATTATTATTATTATTATCTGTAGGTCAGAGGTCTGGGCACAGCATGGCTGGGTTCTGTGTGCAGCATCTTACCAGGCTGAAACCAAAGTGTTGGCAGGGACTTCAGTGTCACTGGAGATTCAGGGTTCTCTTCCAAGCTCATTTAGGTTGTTGACTGAACCCAGTCCCTTGAGGTGATAGGACTGAAGTCCCCATTTCTTTTGGGCTATTAGCCAGGGTTCATGGCTTCTGGGCATCACCCTCAGGTCCTAGTCACCTGCCCTTCTCACAGTATAACAGCTTACTTCTTCAAAGCTGGCAGTGAATCAATCTCTCCCATTTCTGCTTACAAAACATCTTATATAATGTCACCTCCTTAAGAGAGTGGCTGTCCCACACATTTACCAGTATTGCTCACGCTCAAGGGAAGTGGATTAGGCAGGATGTATTGACCAGAGAATGGGCATCTTAGGGGATCACCTTAGAATTCTGCCTATCATACAACCCCATTTTGCAGATGGGGAGAAATTCTCAGAGAGGTCACATTCCTAGCCCAGAGTCACCAAGCTGGTAATTACCAAGCAGGGACTTGATTACTAATAGCCTTCCAGGCAGGATGCACGTTCATATTATACCAAGTGGGCTGTCACAATGTCTTCAGGAAAGCACTGGGTAAGGATGCCTGAACAGCTGTGCAGATTGAACCCTGAGACACCTGCTGTGTAGACCGGACTCCTCACAGTGTGGACCATGGGCTGGTGTTGGTTCAGGAACTGTTTATTACTGCAATGAGTTAAGAAACTGAGAGCAAGTGTTTAGAAATATTTATAACAATATGACATTGCTGGGACATCAAGCACATTGTACTTTCTTGTGCTTTACAGGAGTATTGGACTCTTAACAGATTGGAAAATACACACACACCAGAATAAAAACAAAACCCCAAATACTCCAAAGCTGGCCTTTAACCACTGATAGTGTGAGGAATCTTGGTGTCAGAGCACAGCTTGTAGGTCCTGTTGTCATCAAATGGGACCTGATGCCATTCGCTCTATAATGCACCTGGGCAGTAGGACCACCTTGGCCTCTTGGGTTAAAATAGTAGCTGAGATCTTTGAAACTTTTCTGGCCAGTGCTCTTGTACATTGTTTTTGGCTAAGGCACGCCTAAAAATACTCCAGTTGAATTTCCAACATTTTCAGGTGTCTTCTGAATCAGAACATTCAGAAGCCCCTGATGGTCATTGCTGTGTCATTGTGTTTAGAATTTATAGAGAACCTCTCTTGCTGGCCTGCCCCAATGGTCAGGGTTGGCTGACAAGATCTTCTCAAGCTTCTTTTGGGGACAGGTCAGCAGATCCCACAGGAAACAGTGCTGGTGAAGATGAGGATTTCATGGCGAAGCAACAGAGGTGTGTGGTGGAGCGTGCAGAGAGAGGTTGGGGCCAGGCGGGGACCAGGAGCTGAGACAGCTGCCCTTCTCCGTCTCTCACCTCTGCTGCCCTGCCTTCGGCTGCACTACCCTCTCCGAACCCTGGCTTTTTTTGGGGGGGTCTCTGGGCACTGTGGACAATGACAGCTACTACCCCTTTCCCAAATTCACATGCCTTCCTTCTAATGTCCCATAGGGGCAAATGAGGGTCTCCAACCTCCAATTCCAAATTCTCAGAGGGGAGCATCTGAGGAGCCCAGTTCGGTCAGATGTCCACTCTTGAGACGAGATTGATTAGGACGGTACGGCATGTGGGCCCCCTCAGCGGGGTGTCTGACCGGCTCTCAGAGGGGAAGCACGGGCTGGGCAGACCCTGCAGAATGCCTTTTAAACCAGTCTGTGTGTAGACTTCAAGGGGACACATTAACATTCTCTCCGTGTAGAGTATGCTGATTAGCTTCCTAAAAAAAATAATTAGTGAAGACCTTTTTGACACTTTGTAGCTCAATCATTGTCTGAAACATGGTCTGTTTTCATTAAGACCAAATATCAAAACAACAGGGACACACAATTTTATCTTCCTGAAAAATCTCTCCCTTCAGAAAAGAGAGACCTTGGGCGACATCTAATTATTCCCATGCCTGTTAATTTGATAGCTTGAAAAATGTTTGTAGTCTTTAAGAATGTCTGTGGAAATTTCCTGTCCCTGCCACAGATCAAATTGTTTAAATGATGGACGGCAATTTTATATTGAACTGTGATAATAGTATCTCATTTGCTGCTACTTAAGTGATTTTTTTCCCTCTTAACACATGTAGGTCAAGTTACTCCTTCAGTTTAAAAAAATCGTGAATAAAAAAGGAGAACAAATGGAACAAAGACAATTATACAACAATTTTAGACGTTTGAAGTAAGACCATTGCATTTCCCAATATTGATTATATTTTCGCTTGATTACAGTGACTCTCCTCAGCTCTTTATTACAATATAGATCATAATGCACAGACTGCATTTATTCTAAACTAAGTGCAAGGAAGTGGAATGAGAAAGGTGGTGAATGAAAAGTAGCTTTTTGACATCAATGAATAACCCTTGAGTAAATAATCATATTTAGCTTTTCTTTAAATTTTTTATTGTTATGTTAATCACCACACATTACATCATTAGTTTTTGATGTACTGTTCCATGATTCATTGTTTGTGCATAACACCCAGTGCTCCATGCAGAACGTGCCCTCTTTAATACCCATCACCAGGCTAACCCATCGCTCTACCCTCCTCCCCTCTAGAACCCTCAGTTTGTTTTTCAGAGTCCATCATCTCTCATGGTTCATCTCCTCCTCCGATTCACCCCCTTCATTCTTCCCCTCCTGCTATCTTCTTTTTTTTTTCCTTAACATATATTGCATTATTTGTTTCAGAGGTACAGATGTGTGATGCAACGGTCTTGCACAATTCACAGCGCTCACCATAGCACATACCCTACCCAATGTCTATCACCCAGCCACCCCATCCCTCCCACCCCCATCACTCCAGCAACCCTCAGTTTGTTTCCTGAGATTAAGAATTCCTCATATCAGGTCATATGATACATGTCTTTCTCTGATTGACTTATTTCACTCAGCATAACACCCTCTAGTTCCATCCACGTCATTGCAAATGGCAAGATCTCATTCCTTTTGATGGCTGCATAATATTCCATGTGTATATATACCACCTCTTCTTTATCCATTCATCTGTCGATGGACATCTTGGCTCTTTCCACAGTTTGGCTATTGTGGACATTGCTGCTATAAACATTGGGGTGCACATACCCCTTTGGATCCCTACATTTGTATCTTTGGGGTAAATACCCAGTAGTGCAATTGCTGGATTGGATGGTAGCTCTATTTTCAACTGTTTGAGGAACCTCCATACTGTTTTCCAGAGTGGTTGCACCAGCTTGCATTCCCACCAACAGTGTAGGAGGGTTCCCCTTTCTCTGCATCCCTGCCAACATCTATCATTTCCTGACTTGTTAATTTTCGCCATTCTGACTGGTGTGATGTGGTATCTCATTGAGGTTTTGATTTGGATTTCCTTGATGCCGAGTGATATTGAGCACTTTTTCATGTGTCTGTTGGCCATTTGGATGTCTTCTGTGGAAAAATGTCTGTTCATGTCTTCTGCCCATTTCTTGATTGGATTATTTGTTCTTTGGGTGTTGAATTTGATAAGTTCTTTATAGATTTTAGAGACTAGCCCTTTATCTGATATGTCATTTGCAAATATCTTCTCCCATTCTGTCGGTTGTCTTTTGGTTTTGTGGACTGTTTCTTTTGCTGTGCAAAAGCTTTTTATCTTGATGAAATCCCAATAGTTCATTTTTGCCCTTGCTTCCCTTGCCTTTGGCGATGTTTCTAGGAAGAAGTTGCTGCGGCTGAGGTCGAGGAGGTTGCTGCCTGTGTTCTCCTTTAGGATTTTGATGGACTCCTGTCTCACATCTAGGTCTTTCAACCATTTGGAGTCTATTTTTGTGTGTGGTGTAAGGAAATGGTCCAGTTTCCTTCTTCTGCATGTGGCTGTCCAATTTTCCCAACACCATTTGTTGAAGAGACTGTCTTTTTTCCATTGGACAGTCTTTCCTGCTTTGTCAAAGATTAGTTGACCATAGAGTTGAGGGTCCATTTCTGGGCTCTCAGTTCTGTTCCATTGATCTATGTGTCTGTTTTTGTGCCAGTACCATACTGTCTTGATGATGACAGCTTTGTAATACAGCTGGAAGTCCGGAATTGTGATGTTGCCAGCTTTGCTTTCTTTTTCAACATTCCTCTGGCTATTTGGGGTCTCTTCTGGTTCCATACAAATTTTAGGATTATTTGTTCCATTTCTTTGAAAAAATTGGATGGTATTTTGATGGGGATTGCATTGAATGTGTAGATTGCTCTAGGTAGCATTGACATCTTCACCATGTTTGTTCTTCCAATCCATGAGCATGGAACGTTTTTCCATTTCTTTGTGTCTTCCTCAATTTCTTTCATGAGTATTTTATAGTTTTCTGAGTACAGATCCTTTGCCTCTTTGGTTAGATTTATTCCTAGGTATCTTATGGTTTGGGATGCAGTTGTAAATGGGATTGACTCCTTGATTGGTCTCTCTTCTGTCTTGTTGTTGGTGTATAGGAATGCCACTGATTTCTGTGCATTGATTTTATATCCTGCCACTTTACTGAATTCCTGTATGAGTTCTAGCAGTTTTGGGGTGGAGTCTTTTGGGTTTTCCACATAAAGTATCCTATCATCAGCAAAGAGTGAGAGTTTGACTTCCTTTTTGCCGATTTGGATGCCTTTGATTTCTTTTTGTTGTCTGATTGCTGTGGCTTGGACTTCTAATACTATGTTGAATAGCAGTGGCAATAGTGGACATCCCTGCCGTGTTTCTGACCTTAGGGGGAAAGCTCTCAGTTTTTGCCCATTGAGAATGATATTCACTGTAGGTTTTTCATAGATGGCTTTTATGATATTGAGGTATGTACCCTCTATCCCTATACTCTGAAGAGTTTTGATCAAGAAAGGATGCTGTACTTTGTCAAATGCTTTTTCTGCATCTATTGAGAGGATCATATGATTCTTGTTCTTTCTTTTGTTAATATATTGTATCACATTGATTGATTTGCAGATGTTGAACCAACCTTGCAGCCCAGGGATAAATCCCACTTGGTCATGGTGAATAATCCTTTTAATGTACTGTTGGATCCTATTGCCTAGTATTTTGGTGAGAATTTTTGCATCCATGTTCATCAAGGATATTGGTCTGTAATTCTCCTTTTTGATGGGGTCTTTGTTGGTTTGGGGATCAAGGTAATGGTGACCTCATAAAATGAGTTTGGAAGTTTTCCTTCCATTTCTATTTTTTGGAACAGTTTCAGGAGAATAGGTATTAATTCTTCTTGAAATGTTTGGTAGAATGCCCCTGGGAAGCCATCTGGCCCTGGGCTTTTGTTTGTTGGGAGATTTTTGATGACTGCTTCAATTTCCTTAGTGATTATAGGTCTGTTCAGGTTTTCTATTTCTTCCTGGTTCAATTTTTGTAGTTGATACATCTCTAGGAATGCATCCATTTCGTCCAGGTTATCTAATTTGCTGTCATAGAGTTGCTCATAATATGTTCTTATAATTGTTTGTATTTCTTTGGTGTTGGTTGTGATCTCTCCTCTTTCATTCATGATTTTGTTGATTTGGGTCATTTCTCTTTTCTTTTTGATCAGTCTGGCCAGGGGTTTATCAATCTTGCTAATTCTTTCAAAGAACCAGCTCCTAGTTTCGTTGATCTGTTCTACTGTTCTTTTGGTTTCTAGTTCATTGATTTCTGCTCTGATCTTTATGATTTCTCTTCTCCTGCTGGGTTTAGGCTTTATTTGCTGTTCTTTCTCCAGCTCCTTTAGGTGTGGGGTTAGGTTGTGTATTTGAGACCTTTTTTGTTTCTTGAGAAAGGCTTGTATTGCTACATACTTTCCTCTCAGGACTGCCTTTGCTGTATCCCAAAGATTTTGAACAGTTGTGTTTTCATTTTCATTGGTTTCCATGAATTTTTTTAATTCTTCTTTAATTTCCTGGTTGACCCATTCATTCTTTAGTAGGATGCACTTTAACCTCCATGTATTTGAGTTCTTTCCGACTTTCCTCTTGTGATTGAGTTCTAGTTTCAAAGCATTGTCATCTGAAAATATGCAGGGAATAATCCCAATCTTTTGGTACCGGTTGAGACCTGATTTGTGACCTAGGATGCGATCTATTCTGGAGAATGTTCCATGGGCACTAGAGAAGATTGTGTATTCTGTTGCTTTGGGATGGAATGTTCTGAATATGTCTGTGAAGTCCATTTGGTCCAGGGTGTCATTTAAAGTCTTTATTTCCTTGTTGATCTTTTGCTTAGATGATCTGTCCATTTCAGTCAGGGGGGTGTTAAAGTCCCCCACTGTTATTGTATTGTTGTCAATGTGTTTCTTTGCTTTTGTTATTAATTGCCTTATATAATTGGCTGCTCCCATGTTAGGGGCATAGATATTTACAATTGTTAGATCTTCTTGTTGGATAGACCCTTTAAGTAGGACATAGTGTCCTTCCTCATCTCTTATTACAGTCTTTGTTTTAAAATCTAATTTGTCTGATATAAGGATTGCCACGCCAGCTTTCTTTTGGTGTCCATTAGCATGGTAAATGGTTTTCCACCCCCTCACTTTCAATGTGGGGGTGTCTTTGGGTCCAAAATGAGTCTCTTGCAGACAGCATATCAATGGGTCTTGTTTTTTAATCCAATCTGATAGCCTGTGTCTTTAATTGGGGCATTTAGCCCATTTACATTCAGGGTAACTATTCAAAGATATGAATTTAGTGCAATTTTATTGCCTGTAAGGTGACTGTTACTGTATATTGTCTGTGTTCCTTTCTGGTGTATGCTGCTTTTAGGCTCTTTCTTTGCTTAAAGGACCCCTTTTAGTACTTCTTGGAGGGCTGGTTTCATGTTTGCAAATTCCTTTAGTTTTTGTTTGTCCTGGAAGCTTTTTATTTCTCCTTCTATTTTCAGTGACAGCCTAGCTGGATATAGTATTCTTGGCTGCATATACTTCTCGCTTCGTCCTCTGAATATATCATGCCAGCCCTTTCTGGCCTGCCAGGTCTCTGTGGATAGGTCTGTTGCCATTCTAATGTTTCTACCATTATGGGTTACATATCTCTTCTCCCGAGCTGCCGTCAAGATTTTCTCTTTGTCTCTGAGACTCTTAAGTTTTAGTATTAGATGTTGGGGTGTTGACCTATTTTTATTGATTTTGAGAGGGGTTCTCTGTGCCTCCTGGATTTTGATGCCTGTTTCCTTCCCCAAATTAGGGACGTTCTCTGCTATAATTTGCTCCAATATACCTTCTGCCCCCCTCTCTCTTTCTTCTTCTTCTGGGATCCCAATTATTCTTATGTTGTTTCATCTTATCGTATCACTTATCTCTCGAATTCTGCCCTTGTGATCCTGTAGTTGTTTATCTGTCTTTTTCTCAGCTTCTTTATTTTCCATCATTTGGTCTTGTATATCGCTGATTTTCTCTTCTGCCTCATTTATCCTAGCAGTTAGTGCCCCCATTTTTTTTGCACCTCATTAATAGTCTTTTTGAGTTCGACTTGGTTAGATTTTAGTTCTTTTATTTCTCCAGAAAAGGTTTCTCTAATAACTTCCATGCTTTTTTCAAGCCCAGCTAGTGTCTTTAAAATCATGATTCTGAACTCTAGGTCCGACATTGCACTAATGTCTGTTTTGAGTAGGTCCCTGGCAGACGGTACTACCTCTTGTTCTTTTTGCTGAGGTGATTTTTTTGTCTTGTCATTTTGTCCGGAGAATAGATGAATGAGAGAACAAAATGCTAGCAGGTTAACAATGTCCCCAGCAAATATACTCTAAACAAATCAGAAAAGACCTGAAATCGGGGAAAAGAAAGGGAAAGAAAGAAAAAAGAAAAAGATAAAAACAAACAAAAACAGAACAAAACAAAAAACAACCAGAATATGATCAAATATGATCAGGCTGGTGCATAGATCAATGCTACACAGTAGATTT
Organism: Zalophus californianus; assembly: GCF_009762305.2. Taxonomy (NCBI): domain Eukaryota; kingdom Metazoa; phylum Chordata; class Mammalia; order Carnivora; family Otariidae; genus Zalophus; species Zalophus californianus. The sequence goes on from NC_045595.1 coordinate 22,643,716, forward strand.
TGGGTGTATTTTGGTCTGTTAGAAGAAAGTGCCTCCTAACATTTTAAAGAAAGACTTAAATATGTACAAAATAAGGGTTGATACGATGAAGGGATGGAATATGATTGTAAAGATGAAAATTATAAACAATTTTAAAAAAGGAATTGATAAGAAGGTGTTTGTAAAAAGAAAGAAGAGGATTAAAAAAAAGGAAAGAAAGAAAGGAAAAAAAAGGGGAGAGAATGTGATCAGGCAGACTAGAACAAAGCCATACACTAGAGATTTAGGGTATATTTTGATCTGTTAGAAGAAACTGTATCTCAAAATTTTAAAGAGAGAACAACTTATATATATATATATATGCCAAAAATAAGGGTAAGTACTATGAAGGGATAGAATATGACTCTAAAAAGGAAAAATAAAAAAGACTTTTTAAAAAAGGGATTGATAAGATGTTGGTTGAAAAAGGAAAAAGAACAATTCAAAAAAAAAACCAGTTAAAAAAATTGACTTTGAAAGACTAATGAATCATGGTATAAAAGCCATGAATTCTATGTGCAGTATTCCCCTAGCTCTGGAGTTCTCCCGTTCTCCTTGATGGGTAAACTTGGTCTTGGCTGGCTCTTCTTGCTGATCTTCTGGGGGAGGAGCCTGTTGCCGTGGTTCCCAAATGTCTTTGCCGGAGGCGGAATTGCCCCGCCCTTGCTGGGTCTGGGCTAAATCATCTGCTCGGGTTTGCTCTCGGGAGCTTTTGTTCCATGCAAGCTGTCCCTACAGCTTTGGAGGACGACAGTGAAAATGGCGGTCTCCCACTCTCCGCCCCGGAGGAGGCGAGAACTCGGGGCCTGTTCCTCAGTGCGCCCCCAGAGAAAAGGAGTCAGTCACTTCCGTCTCCCCGGTCTCCGGCCGCACTCCGTGCTCACCCGGCCTGTGACCGTGCGTTTCTATCTTTGTCACCCCTCGGTGTGGAGCCTCTAAACCAAGCAGATCCCTGCGGTGCACTTCCGCGCCACTCCTCCCCGGGGAGGAAGGGGAGTCTCCCCGGATCTGCCGCTTGTTGGGTCCCTGCTGGAGGAGCAGTGGCCCAACTGTCACCGATCACAGTTTATGGCAACCTTGAGCTGAGAGCCTGTGCCTCGGCTCCGTCTCTGCAGCTGGATTCCTCGCTGTGATACCTGGGAGCTCTGCTGCACTTCGGCACCCCCGGTCTTTCTGTGACCCCGAGGGTCCTGAGACCACCGTGTCCCGCGAGGGTTCCACTCCCCGCTTAGCCACTGGAGCGACGTCCCTCAGCAGAGCCAACTTCTTTTTTTTTTTTTAAGATTTTATTTATTTATTTGCCAGAGAGAGAGAGAGAGAGAGAGAGAGTACAAGCAGGGGGAGTGGCAGGCAGAGGGAGAAGCAGGCTCCCCGCTAAGCAAGGAGTCCGATGTGGGACTCGATCCCAGGACCCTGAGATCATGACCTGAGCTGAAGGCAGACGCTTAACCATCTGAGCCACCCAGGTGCCCCTGAGCGGAGCCGACTTTTAAAAGTTCCGATTTTGTGCTCCGCGGCTCTTATCACTTGCCAGAAGCGGCCGACGCCGTCTATCCTCCTGAATATTGCCTCGGATTCACTTCTCCGCATATCCTACCTTCCAGGAAGTGGTCGCTTTTCTGTTCAGACAGTTGTTGCTATTCTTTTCTTCAATCTCCTGTTGAGTTTGTAGGTGTTCAGAATGGTTTGATCCCTATCCAGCTGAGTTCCTGAGACCAGAGGAAATCCAGATCTCCTACTCCTTTGCCATCTTGCTCCCCTCCCCATATTTAGCTTTTCTAAGCATTGTGTTTGACTAATAACATATTGAACTCCCCTTGTCAGAGAAAGTTGAATTTCTTAATATGCACCATCTCATGCATCATCCCCTTTATTTTCTATAGTAGATGGAAGATAAATTTTATGGTATTTCTGTCTGATAGGAGAGTAATGGAGAAATGAGATACCTAGCAGCAGGCACTAAGTGTTGTGATCTGTAATTAGATAGTGAAACTTGGGTTTCACAAACCTCAACTTACCAACTCACATTGTTGGACCTTCTTTGAGTGAAGGGGGGCTACCTCAAATATCCCACAATCCCATGTACTCTTTGCTGAATAGTCAACAGACATGTGAGTGGTTTCTGGGTTCAGTATGCTCCACTATATGTACTGAGCAATCAAGCAAGTTCTAGACCTCAGGGGGCCTCTATTCCAGGAGATAAGAGATGTCCATAACTCTGTAAAATACAAGATAGAAAATATGGAGTGACAGGAGGGAGAGGCAGATAAAGAAGTTCTGAGGAGGGAACCATTAATTCAACACGTGTGTTGAATGCTCGATGGAGACTGGGCACTGTATGCTTTTATATTTTTTCACTCATTCATTCACTCATACAGTCAGCCCATTCTAATGGAGTAATCACTGTGTGCCAGAGGTTGGCAAAACCTGGGTCGAGAAGATAGTCTACATCCCAGAGATCAGCCTAATAGGAGAGGGATGGGCTAGAGAAAGATGAGAAGAACATTCGTTGCTGAACAGACACTGCTGCAGCATCACCAGGCAGGGGCTACTCACCTAAGCCTGAGCATCCACTTTTGGACAAGCCCAAGTTATCCAGAGATAGGAGGGATGTGTCAGCTCTGTGGCTGATGTTTACAGTACAATACAGATGAAGCCTACCTCTCAGCTCAATATAGATTTGTCAAATATTCCATCGAAAGGGTTCTGGGGTTATAGAGTAAGGAGCTATTCATTCTGCTTTGGAGTATTTAACAAAAGTTTCACAGAGCAGGGGATATTTGATGTGGGGGTTGAAGGAGGAATAGGAGCTTGCTGGGCAGGGATGAGGTGAGGCTAGCCAGAGGTACCACCTATGGAGAAGACACACCTGCTTGTTACTGGTTTGGATAACACGCAGTGTCCGGTGATTATGACATGGGACTTATTTTTTTCCACTACTCTGCACTTTGTTTAGAAAACCTATCAAAGTGAAAGAGGAGTTAGGCTTTCCTTTTGAAAATTGGTAACCCTAGGGCTAGAAAATCCTTTGCTCTGAAACTTGGAAAGCAGATGTAAACACATTTTTCCCCTCATCAGAAAATGTTTAAACCCATTAGGATGCAAAGATTAGGGGCTTAAATTGGATTCGCAGGAGATATGCCAGCTCCACATATGTATTAGATTATTATTTTTTTTTTGAAATGATATAGGCTTTTTGCCCATAAAGTAGAGTAAGGCTTCTTGATAAAACTGCAAAACCAGGAGAGGAAACTCTGAGGAAGACTGAAGGACTTTACTCTGGAAGCCACTAGCTGAAACATCCATTACACATGGACCTTGTAGTTTGGACTCAGCTTTCCTTACCTCTCCTTCCTTTTCCTTCTTTTCCAGGTTGCCTCTTGATGAGAAAAGGCAGCCGTTTAACTGCATGCATATTTGCATTATCCAAAATGATCTCACATTATGGTTAAGGTTCTTAGAAGAGGCTACCTTGCTTAGAAAGAGAAAAGTAACTTCCCAGTGGAAGGGTGCTACACATCCAAAGCAGAGAGCAGAGAAAATGGGGAGACAAAGCAAATGCATTTCACGAGCAAAGGTTGTGGCAGGAATCCAGGCACCCGCCAGGTGGAAGTCCTCGGGAGTGATGAAGAGGTTATTGACTTGGAATTCATGCATCCTCCCCTCTTCGCACTTGAAAAACCGCCAAGTCCAATTCTCTGAGTACCAGCTCACCTTTTCCAATAATCTCATCCTCCTACAGGTATCCAGTAATATTGTTTAGAGTTATTTGTTGTTTTTTCAACCACAGACTAAACCAGTATTTCTGCACACTAAATTGTATTCAATGAACTCACTTCCTTGATCCTTCAACAGGGAAGGTATTTCTTTAAAATCAATGAAATTACCAAAGAGCAGAGCACTCCGGGGACTATGAGTTCTGCCCCCAACCTGCTGTGGGTACTAGGGGGTTCTTTGCCTATTGGCACTCATGTGCCCCTACCTTGTGCTCCCACCTAATTGTTCCCAGCCCCGAGTGGCCTCCCTGAGGGCCAGTGTCTAGAGAGAGGGAAGCTGCAGTGTCTAGTTCTGACTTCCCCAATCTGATCACAAGAAGTAGCTATCCAAGTCCCTGGTACAAGGGGAGTGCAGGCGCCATGGGAAATGCTGCCCTTCAGAATGCTTAAAAACATTATCCCAGGGGATTAAGGCAAGAGAGACATACAGGCTTAGAGGGTCTGGAAAGAACCCTGACCGCAACCCTTGTCCCCTAAATTAGTACTTTGAAGAGCTTCTTCTAGTCTCTTAGTCCCTTTTTAAAACCATGCCAGCTTGCCCTTCTGTCTAAACCTACCTTGATTGGGCCAGGATCTTGCCTTGGCATCATGTCTTCCCAGACTGTGGTTATGTCCCCACTGGCCCTTTTGGCCTTTAGAACACTGTTTTGCTCTTTCCTTGTCCCTGACCTTGTAAAATATTACCTGCCACCTGCACGGTCTAGATGCCTGTCCACCTTGACCTCTGGACTAGTCTGTCCCGTGACTCACCATCCATTGCTGGATGTTGCTTATATATTAGTTACTAGCACTGTTGATAGTGTGTATTGAATTAACATGTTAAAAGCTATGATTTATTAAACAGAATAAGTTAAGTCATTTGCCTTCATGAAGTATTGGCAAATGAGGGAAGTTATATGAGGAAAAAGATTTTATTACACAGAATACATAGGCACGCGTTGGTATTCTTCTTTTGACTTATTTTATTAGCAGTTATTATTATTATTTTAATGTTTGTTTAAAGTTACCACATCTGAATTATTTGTAACATTCATCATATCCAACAGTAGTTATTTGATTAGATATTTGTCTCCTTTACAATTTTGTGCAATTGCGTTCTTCAAGAAGAGGGACTGTATCTTATTAGTCTTTGCTTAATAAATAATGGTTGAACTTAATTTCTTTCAAGAGTCAGGGGGTAGGAGAGAGAGGGAGAGAGACAGACAGACAGAACCCAGGAAAGTCACTGGTCTCTTCTGGTTTGTATAAACCTTAATTCTCAGCATATAATCAACTTGTATGATATAATCAGTTTAATAATCAGTGTCTGTGTCCTGAAGCAAGCTAATATTTGGGGGTGTGGTTCTCTTATAACCTTTCTTACTATGTTATTCACCCTGCTTACATTCTCCCCAAATAATGACAGCTAAATTAACAACAGAGCAATAATTACAGATATGTATGGCTATGATAGGTCACTGAAAGTTTTATCTTTCTTTTTTTTCCCCCAGGCATGAATCTTTATGGAGGAACACTGTTCTTTAAAAAACAAAACAGAACAAAAACCAAAAAAACAAAAAAACCTGTAACATAATTCAATGATACAAACCTTTTTTTTTTTTTTTTTTTTTTTTGTAAATAACAGTTTAGCATCGGAACACACTCATTCTTTTGGTGGGTGTGGTTAGCCTTAGCCATGAAGGAGAGCCGCTGCTGCCCTGGGGAGCCGTCTGCCCAGGTGCTGTGGGACAAGCCAAGGCCTTGTCCAGGGAACCCTGGCTTCTCACAACCCTGGATCACTTCTCCTCTAGCACCTCTTCTTCGAACTGATGTAGGATGAAGTTCAGCCCTTACACTGATGGTCCAGGCATTGCCCCACACTGGCCCCCGCTCTGCTGTCTGGCCAGACTTCTGTGCCCTCCGTTCCCAAAGCATATCTGTCTTCTCTTCTCTGAACCTGTGTACTTCCTAAACACCTTTTAACGTTAGATCAAAATCCATCTGCTCTATCTTCCTGGCCTCAGCAGGGGAAGTCAGTGTTCTAGCCCTCAACTCTTCCATCTCTTGAATTTGAAATCTGGCAAATAGCATCAGGGGTAATTATTTATTATTGCCAGAGATGACTATAAATTCCTATGGGGCAGAGATGGTCACAAGTATTTTTTTTAGCTCCCTGCAGAGCCTGACCACTGTCTGGTTCTTGGTATACAGTGGATGCTTAATAAATAATTGTAACAAATAAATATTTGTTGACCAAAAAAATAAATAAATGTTTGTTGACTAATTGGTTTCATGTCCCTTAAGATGAGCTGTTCTTAATTAATTTAATAATAGGGGCCTTTTTTTTTTTCTTAATGTAGCATACAAACAACAGGAAAATCTTTTTGGAATGAGGTGGGATACAAATAAACAGTAAAAAATTATTATAAGACTTCCAAAATGTTATTGCTAACCTATGATCTTTTCCTCCATTTTTTTTTCTCAAGAAGTGAGAAATTTTTTAATTAGTGCTATTTGTGTATTAGCTCTGGATCGACCTTAGAATTCTGCTAGATGGCATCGAAGCTGTAATTCATAGACTCCAGTGGTTTAATGTTCAAAATATAGCACACTTCTAAGGATCATTTTAATATATTTAACTTACTTTTTTTTTTAAAGATTTTATTTATTTATTTGAGAGAGAGAATGAGGGGGAGACAGAGAGAGAGAGAGAGAGAGCATAAGAGGGGGAGGGTCAGAGGGAGAAGCAGACTCCCTGCCGAGCAGGAAGCCCGACGCAGGACTCGATCCCGGGACTCCAGGATCATGACCTGAGCCGAAGGCAGTCGCTTAACCAACTGAGCCACCCAGGTGCCCTATTTAACTTACTTTTATCTGAATAATATTTATTTAGTGTTTCTTGCGACACTTATTGCAAGTGATAGTAATTTAGCTAGTTAATCTGAAATGGGTTGTTGTGCTAAAGACATATAAAAGATCCTAATTAAGAACCAAGTAAATAAGTAAGTCTTTAAAGGAGATTTAAATCTCTCCACAGACTTACCCAGGATGAGAACTTTCCCTCTGTTAATGGTGATTGGCAGGTTGTACTCGTTAGTGTGGCAGGTGCCAAGGAGTCGTTGTATGCTTTGAAGAAGATCAGACAAGAATACATATTTAATTCCACCCTAGTATACTAAAAACACCCTTTTTTTGGTGACGGTTTTATTGAAATATAATTCACATACCATACAATTTACCCACTTATAAGGTATACAGTTCAATAGATTTTAGTCTATTTATAGTTGTACAACCATCCCCACAATCAATTTTAGAACATTTTTGTCACCCCACAAAGAAACCCAATACCTTTAGCTATACAATATGCAGTCTTTTGTGACTGACTTGCTTTATGTAGCATGTTTCCATGGTTCATCCGTGCAGTGGCATGAATCAGTACTTCATCCCTTTTCTATTGCCAAATAATATTCCATTATGTGGATATACCACCTTTTATCCATTCATCGCTTGATGGAATTTGGGTTGTTTCCACCTTTTTGGCTATTAATGAATAGCATGGCTAAGAATGTTTGTGTATAAGCTTTTGTGTGGACATAGTTTTTTATTTTTCTTGAGTGTGTACATAAGAGTAGATTAACTGGGTCATATGCTAAGTCTGTGTTTAATCTTTCAAGAGAACTGCCAGATTGTTTTCCAAAGTGACTATATCATTTTACATTACTAAGCACACGTTTAATGTGAGAAAATAGGCTCATGTAATATATAAGAGGGTTTCCACATTTGTAAAATAGTGCATTAGTTCACATTTCAGAGTTTCTCCCATTGGTATTATTTTTCTTAACAACTTTATTGAGGTATAATTGACATCCAGTATGATTCACCCATTTTAAATGTACAACTCAGTGATTTTAGTGGATTTGCCAAGTTGTGTGTGTATCACCATAATATGATAATTGATGCACATCACATTGTCTGGGCATTTTCATCACGGCAACAAGACCTCTCTTCCCATTCTTATTTATTTGATCTGTCGTTACTCATTTAATGTTGTGATTTGCTGGCCCGGGTGGTAGATGAGCCAAAGGGCTAAGAAAACTTCATGGCTAACAACATAAAACTGAGACTCTTCTATCAACTTAATGTTTTTTTTTTTTCAAGCCTGAGTAGGTTCACAATCTCATATTGCAATTTTGAAACCTAGAAAGTTCTGAAAATTGAGAATTTTTCATTACTCATTTGGTGGAAAAGCTTGATCTGAACTGACATGTAGATAGGTATAATAAATTTTTGTTCTATTTAATGTAAATAATCATATCTTACTATAGAAATATAAATATTTGATTATGGGGTGCTGCTCCAGCTCTCACTGAGGATTTATAATAAATATGGATAATAAGTATGCATCATTTTCTTTCAAAAATCTAAATAAACTGAACTAGCATAGCATACCTGGCCCCAACAGTTTTAGATATGGTCTCATGGATCTGCTTTTGGTTTTAGCAACCAGCACCGCAGGGCCTTTTCACTTGCTGTTCTGCTGTTCTTCTTCCTGGAAAGTTCTTCTTTCAGCTGTCCTCTAGGTTCCTGCTTGTTATTCAAGTTTCAACTTTATAGGGATTCCTTTCCTGACCACTCCAAACTTTGTACTGTTGTCTCCCCCTACTGCATTGCCTTGTTTTATAATCTTTAGGGTATTCATCCTCGCCTGATGTGATCTAACACATTTGTTCCCTTGCTTGCTACCTATGTCTCTTCCAACATAAGCCCCATGAAAGCAGGGATCCTGGCTGTTAGTTCGCTAAGATGCTGCTGACAAGGCACCGAGCAGTGCAGTGTGAGGAACACGTCTCCTGGCCTCCGCAGCCCATCCCTCCTGACACGTCTCCTGCTCCTGAACCAAGTCCATGTGGCTCACTCGTGGGGAGCGAGCTGGTCTTGACCTAACAGGGCACTGCTGAGGAGCTGTTACCTAAGGCTTCTGCCTCTCCCAGCACATCAAAAACTAAACGTTTGGTCTTCACTCTTGTGCCAAGCTCCTGTCACCAGGGAGATGGAGACAGGAAGTTCTCTGAGTGGTTTCCAGACCCAAAAGGGAGGACCACTCAGCAGTGGGAGGTAGTAGACTATCATCAACCTTCAGATTATCTTTAGTCTTCAAAGCTAGATTTTCATCCACGTTTTTGGGTCAGGAAGAAGGTTGTGACCAAAATTAGTCTGCTCTTCTCTTGTCAGATAACTAGATGACAGACGTGCTTTCTGATAATGATGCTTAAGATAAGAGAATGTGTAATTTCCTCCGTTCTAGCTCTTTGCCCCTCTATTTATACCTGGTTTTAAAGGAAAATGCTCATGAAAGTCAAGGACATCCTGGCCTCAGTTTATTTGGTTGTTAGCTGTAAGTGTCCTAACTGAAAGACCAGTTGAGACAGCTGTTCCTGGCCATGGTTCCAAGGGCCTTTGGAGGTCACTCCAGAGGGCATCCATGTTGGCATCAGTGGTTTGAGTCTCCATAAAGTTCAACCAAGTGAGAGTGTTGTGAGTTCCACTCCTAACCTTATACCTCACCTGCTGGGTCACTATGGGGTGGTCTCTTCATGCCTCTGAGACTGTTTCCAATTGGTGCAATGGGGAGGTGATAGTCCTTGCCCTCTGAGTGCTTATGGTAAAGCTTAAATGGACAAACATTTGTAAAGTTTGGCACAGAGGAGGGCCTTGATCCTGCCTATTCCCTTTAGCATCTCCCTAGGATTACTTGATTTGCTTGAAATCATTTCACCCCTTTAGAATATTAATGGGAAATTAAAAACCAGTGAAGCTTAAATATATTTTATGAATTTGCTTCAACTTTCTAGGATGGCTGACACCCAACTCCTTTTGATTCACAAAGTGGAAATTTGGTAGGGTTGAACTTACTCCTCTATTTCACAGTAAAAGAAGGGGAGTTGGCAGCAGAAAGGTGAAAATGGAGGGTGGGTGTGTTCAGTGCATTGTGCTGTATCTAAGACTCCATTCTGTTTGGTCCTGTGAGAGCATTGGAAAGTTATAAGAGTCTGAACTGCAGGGCATGTGGGGCTGGAGGAGGAGTGTGTGAGCAAAGCATGATGAATGTCAAGAGCAAGCTTGGTTTACAAATGAGGCATTGCATAAACAATAAACATCGAGGGAATTTAAGGTTTTAGTCCTAGTCTACTTTTATGTAAAATGGACTTAGTCCTTCAGGGGCTCTGTCTTTTCTTCATTAAAAAAAAAAAATCCTCAAATCTTGTATCACTACCATGTGTTTCTGTATCTGCTTATTTCTTTGCCATTTTGAAATAAAGTTATAATTAAGGGTTGACAGAGCAGAGAGTTGAAACTGAGAGGGAATAAATTATAAGAATAACTTCCCATAAAAATTCAAACTTTATATGTAATTTCAGTTCATTACCTGGGCTTTAAAAAGGGGAGAGCCAGCTTATCTCTTAAGCTAGCATCTCATCCTTAGAAATTTAAAAAATGTGAAGTTTGGTTCTGGAGGGTGAAAATGTCATTTCTTGAACACAAACGAACATTAGGAGACCTAGAAGGGGAAAATAACAGAAAATGAGCTTAATGTACACACACTTTGTTCTGAACCCAGCCCCTTGGTTTGTTCAGTTCCCCACAGACTCAAATGCTCACGCACAGAGTATCATGCCATAGGGCGGGTTCCCCGCCACCCCACATTTTGAGTTGGAGCTGTCATCTTCTTGAAAGTCTTGGGCAAAATTCAGACTATTGGCATCAGGATTTTATTTCTGCATTGCGGGAGGAGGGCCTTTCCTGAGGACATTGACGGAGGGCAGGGGGCTTGCGTAAAATATTTGGGGACTAGGATCATGGGATTAGACTTATTTTTCATTATTCATTCTTGATTTCATTTGGAATAAGCTTTACACATAAGTACATGTGGTTTACTTTAGACTAGAGGAGGAAAAGCCAGCTTGGCCCTATTTCCCAAAGTCCTTCAAAAGTCAAGGATGACCCAGGCCATTTGGATTCTTTTTCCCCCAAGGCACCCAGTATGTTAGGAAGTGAAGAAATGACAAAGCGTAGTTCAAATTGTGGTATATTTTAAATATTTACATTGCACAAATTACGGCTTTTTAACAAAGGGGACCTGTATAATATAGTTGAGCCTCTTCCCAAGAAAATAAAAGATACAGTAAAAAGAAGTTGTAATGTCCCCCTAGGCTATGTGGTCCAGGAGGGGGATGGCACAGAAACAGCCTTGCCCTCCAGGGCAGTGGTTTTTCTGTGACTGCACCTGTAATCTCCTTAGGAGATAAAGTGGAAAGTCTGAGTTTAAGGATCTTTGACTTGGGGGCCTGGCCCCAATGGCTGGTCCCTGGAAAGGATCCTAGAGCTACCCTGAGCTGGGTCTTCAGGGAGCTTCCCAGGACAGTTCTTATTACTTTTTGTTGCAATAAGCATGTTTTTGTCCTAAAGCCTTCCTTCACCCTGCAGTCCCTTCCTGCTATGGCCCAAATCTCTCCTCCCTCCCTCTTTCTTTCTTTTCTGCCCTCCCCTCCCTTCCCTTTCCTTCCTTCCTTCCTTCCTTCCTTCCTTCCTTCCTTCCTTCCTTCCTTCCTTCCTTCCTTCCTTCCTTCCTTCCTTCCTTCCTTCCTTCCTTCCTTCCTTCCTTCTTCCTTCCTAGTATTTTGATAGTATTTTGACAAGGAGTCTGGATATATTCTCCCAAACTCCTGTCCCTCCCACTTTTCTGCTCTTGCACGTTGGCCCCTGCCCCTATCTCCACTCTGAAATGATTCTTACACAGTCATCCTCTAGTTCACTCATTCAGGTTTGGTCAGAAAAGTCAAAAAACTTTTAGGTATTCAAGTAGGCAATGATTAATATAGGAAATTTAAAGTTCACCTGATAGTTGGAAGAACCAGGGGCGTGAAGTTCAGGGAAACTGCTGTCCAAGTGCTTAGATTCAGGAAGTGCCATGGTCACAGGGAGTCACCACCCCTCTGTAGACTCAGTGGCTAGTTCTCAGGGGGGCATCTGGATGACACCAGCCAAAGATAAGTGTCATGTGCCGATGCCCACACACTTGGCCATAGCTTCAGTTGGAGAATATTGGCATCTCCTGTCTTTGCCTTGCTGGTCTATCCGGGATCTAATCCAAAGACCTGCTGGTAAAGGATTCTTGAACATGTAGTTTTCAGGCTTCTGGCCCCTGCCATGGAAGGGGTAGCTTAGGTGATGCTGAGTGTCAACAGGTGCCGTCCAACGCATATCCTTAATCAGCAGATTTTCCATCATTACATTCCTTGGTATTACTGTGAACCTTTGCAGCCCCTGCCACCATCCTTTCCTCAAATGTTCCTCCTGAGCTCCAACTCCCTCTCTGATCATTCCTTGGTATCCTGGTGGTACTAGATAGTGGTTAATAGCACCAAGCTAGTTACCAGGACTCTGTCCATCTCTTCATTCTCTCTGTCCTGTTGGCCTCCAAGTCTTGCAGATTTGCTTTCTTAAATAGCTTTAACATGCCTTTTCTACAGTCTTTCTCTGTATTGCCTTGGATCACCCTCTGAGAAAATTTTTTAAATCTAGATAACTTCAATAATATTAAAACTCTCCAGCTTCCTTTTGTGCTACCTCCCTCTATGCAGTCCCACCTCTGGGTGCCCCCATATACTGAATTCCTTGTGGTTGTCTGAATGTGTCATGTTCTCTTTTGCCTTAGGGTCTTTGTACATGCAATGTCCTCATCCTGGAAGGACCTTCCTGTCATCTGGGCTAGCTCTTACCCTTTAGGTCTCAACATATATGAGAAGCCTCCTTGTACCCCTTTAAACCCAGTCCAGTTGATCCCGCAGTGGGCTTCTTCCTCTTGGAGCCTTTATCACATCGAACGTGGTTGCCTATTTCTCTGTCTCCTTCCCTAGACTGTAATGTCCTCAAAGGAAGGAGATGCATCTTATAAATTTTATATTCCCAGCCAAACACAGTGGCTGGCACATAGTAGGGTGAATAATAGATCGTCTTTAATTTGTGCAACGGCTCTGTTTTGAGCACTGGCCATGTGCTCAGTGTTGTTTTAATAACAAAGCATGTCACCATTCTGTGGGAGGTGGGTGGTGATGGTAACTCTGAGGAGGGGTCATTGGACCTGCAGCATGAATGACAAGGAATAGGGGGCAAACATCCGAGGATCTGGGAGAACATCCCTGGCTAAGAGTACAGGAAAGGTACAGACAGAGACGAGTCTGTGATGGTTTGGGGCCAGAAGGATGGCTGGAAGTCTGGGGCCAGGGCAGGAGGGGGCCTCTGAGGATGCAAGGCCAAATCATGAAGAGCCTGGGAGTCATGGTCATGAGTGATGGGAATTTATCAGAGGGTTTCAACAGAGGAGGGATGCCATCAGAATTATTCTTAAAAGGTTCTTCTGGCAGCCATGTAGAGAGTAGAGCTTGAAGCAGAAGCTGGGGTCCTGTAAGGAGGCTGGGCTGTATAGGGACAGATGGTTGTGGTTTTGACTAAGTTCTATGGGAAGATGATGACAGTGATGGTAAACATGAGGCATGCCTTGGAGGGAATTGGGCTCGCTGATGGGTTGAGATATTTGTGCGGTCAGTTCGCATTAAATTGAGCAGTTTCCCTGTGTCAATCTTTCCTTATTTCGTGTTTATCCCCGTCTAATTTATTTCAACACTGCTCCCAGATTAGTATAAAGATGGCTTAACATGCAGAAGTGATCATGTTGCTCTTCTGCCCAGTCGGACCTCTTTAGTGCCCCACCCCTGTGGTGCAAGGGACACAGGATTCCTTTGCTTAGCTCATTGCCCATGCTCACCTGAACCCTACCTGCCTGACTTTTGGCACCCTCCTCCCCTTTATCTGCCCCATTCCAGGCCACCTGCTGCTCTGACAGACACGCAGGACTCCTACCTTGGAGCCTTTGCTGCTCCCTCCCCGTCATTTCTCTTGGCCATGTGGCTGACTCACCTCACCCTTTAACCCAAGCTCATGGTCACATCATTTATGACACCTTCCCCATGGTTTCCCACACCCTGGTAGGGTTATCTGCTCCCTGCTTTGAGTTTTCATTACACTTGACACTCTCTGCCCTTTGTTTTCCCCGTGTGTAGAGTTGGGATACTATCTATGCTTTCTTTTATGGGGTAGTTGTAAGGAATAACTGGATTAATTGACTTGAACACTTAGAGTAGCTCCACACATGGGAACAGGGGGTGTGGAACCCGACAGCTGTTTGCTGTTGTCACCTGTGTGGTCCTCCTATTATAGCCCACACCACACTGTCTGATGACTTGCTTCTCCTCCCAACTGGATGACAAATATGCCAGTTGTCTTCATGGCCCAAGCCCTGGCATAATTCTCTGATATGCTTCATCATCATCATCATTATTGCCCTTGGCATCATCATCGGCAATGATAAGAGCTAACACGAATGGACATTTACTGTGTGCCAGGACTTTTGCCCAGAGTGCTCTCATGAAGTTGCTGGAGCCAGGATTCAAAGTCAGACGTCTGACTTCAGATCCTGCTCTCTGGACCAAAATATGTTGCCTCCTGACCCCCAGCTGAAGTTGCCTGGTAAACACTTGGATGGATGGAGAGAAGGAAAGAATAAAAAGAGAATTAAAATAGCGTTTTCATGCATCAAATGTATGTAAAAATCCATCTTGAGTAGTAAAGTCTGAATGGACTTGGAAATTGTTCTGTGTTTTTTCACTTTGAAGGAGAAAGAGAATTTTCCTCCTCTGGCCGTGGTTGGGGTCCAGGGGCTGGGAGCTGCCTGCCACACTGGCTGGCCTAGTCCATGTCTCAGGTGCCATCTGTCAAAAGAGGTTGCTTTGGCAAACAGCTTAATTTCTGTGTTTGTGCCATTCTGAGGACATCAGTCAAACCTTTCAATAAAGGCCCTGGCTTCATTCCATTTTCAGCCTCACTGATCACGGATTTTGCTGTTGAAGCTGGAAAAGACTGGTGGATTCTGAAAACCACTCCTTAAGGAGCAGGTGCACAGCCTTGTGTTTGTGAACACGAGGTTTGGAGTCCTTTCCTTGGCAGTAGAATTAACGTTCACATAACCTCCATGTAACGGTGAACTTGAGGAGTTGTTCCGAGTTCCCCCACGTGAGCTCCAACCGTGGGAGGCATAGACTCTGTGAGCTGTCCCTGTTAAAATCAAGCCATGTTATGCCTGAACATCTTGTCTCTTCCCCTGCCCCGTCATAATAATTTCTTGCACTTGTGCAGAATCCTTTAGGAAATGTTTTGTGTCTACATTCTCATCAAATTCACACCCTGAAGTAGAGAGCAAAGATGGTATTATTTTGGTGCCTTAGATAAGAAAACTGAGGCTCAGAGAAGTTAAGATTTTCTCAGATCAAGTAACCAGTGAGTAGGATGATCTGGATTCAAACCCTTGTCCTTGGGCTCTGAGACCTGTTCTCATTCTACTGGACCAAAATCTTCCTGCAGGTCAGGACTAAGTCATTTATTGCTTAGTGTCCGACTCAGTTCTTGGTGCCATTCTGATTACTTAATGGGTTATTATCAAATACTTACTAAACTAAGTTGAACAGAAGTGAACTACAACTCGGAATAGAAACTCTGTAGGACAGATTTTCTTACTGGCCCCAACACCTTATTAACTTGGCTGCACCTTATCTTATGGTAGATGTTCCTGTCTTCCTTAGCTAGCTGGATGGTACCTTCAATGCTCTACCATTGTGGGTTCCAGTCCACACCTCTCAGTAAGTCCTGGAAAAGATGTAATTAAGGGCTGGAACAGAATTTTATTCACCACTGTCAGAGCCTTCAGTGATAGGTGATTTCCTTACTTAGTGGAAAACAAATGTCTATCCTCAAACCGACATAGTCCCATTCATCCCGGACTGTCCCCACAGGAATTTAATGACAGTTCCAGTTCCATTGCCCACAAAGGAAATAGCCCAGTTACCCCCCAACTGAAGAGTCCTGAGGGGACTTTTCAAGGTTTATGGTTAAGTACACTTGATTTTGGTAATCAAGGAAGCCATTCCCAAAAAGGCAACGTAAGTGGTAGTCCATGCCACAAACTGCTCGATCATTTGGAAAAATTACTCGTCTTCTCTTCCTAACTCCTCCCAGCTACTGTGGCCCTTGGGCAGCCCCTGGAGCAAAGTTTGGCTGTTTCTATCTGCAGTAGCTTGGCACACGTTGCACTTGGGCAAATGCAGCTTTAGCTGTAGAATGACGTGGCTTTGGTTTGGAAATTGGCCATTCATGTTGATAACAGACATTGATTTAATCAGCCTCAAACTGATAACAGATATCTCTTGTGGAAACAAAGATAGTTTGTTATTGATTGTGATCCTGTCTTCTGATGTAAGCTCTAGGCTTATTTTGTCTTGTAAAAGTCTGGTGTGGGCTTATGTAATCTGAAGGAGCAGGGAAGTGGGGGAGCTGAGGAAGGGAAGAGAGCCCCAGGTACATGTTGAATGTGTTTGCTCTTTTGTTCCGTTACCTGCTTTCTCTGGAAACTTTATAGATTAGCTTTTATAATCCACTTTGAAATGTTTGCCCGTTTTGAAAGCAGAGCAATCTTTGCAGCTTTCAGGCAGAAGGTCATTTTATACAGAATGTTCATTCGTGTGCAACAAAGCTTATTTCTTCTACAGGAACAAAGAAATAATGAAGGCTCCTTAAAAGCTGTTTTTCTCTAAAACGATCATCTTGATAGTTGGTGATTTATTTATATGTGTCATTTCTATTGGAATTGAAAAGTGAAAACATTACATCAATAAGGATTACTGAATATTAGGAAGCTCTTAGATATGACTCTGTGGATTTCAGCATTCCATGGTGGGACGGAAAAGAGTTCTTGTTTAATTGTGTCCATCTTTCCAGGTTATTGGCTTTTGCGCTGGCTTATTGCCGCTGGTCTTTGGTTGATGTGGCCTTCTGTGTAGGTCTCTGAGATCTAGTTGTTTCTAGAACATTTTCTTGCCTCCAGAAGTTCCTTTGCTCCTGTGGGCTGGAACACTGCTCAGCACCTTTCCTTGTTCTGGAAGAGCCTCCTGTTCTCCTTTAGAGCACAACTGTGATGTCACTTCCTTCTGGGAAGCTTCCTCGCCTACTGGCAGCGTTCTTTGTCACTTGCCCCTTTATGATGAAATCACTGTTTTCCTTGTGTGTGGCCCTCACCCTTCTGTAAAGCACCTCCTGTTGGTTCAGGGCTCCCTTTTTGGTACAAGCCCCACACTTTGGGAAATAGTGATCAGACTATTCCAGCTACAAAAGCAGCAAAAATGAATCTACGCTGTTACAGGGTAGTAAAAACTCCATCTTGAGAACAGAAGGGAAGGGATTTCCATGCAGAAGGAATGAAAATGTAAATTTGAACATCCTCCTCTTCTCCCCCTCCCCCAACTTAATGGTTCTTAAACTGTTGGTTTCTGACCCTTTATACAAGAAAGCAGTGTTTGAAATTAGCCCTGGGAACAAATCAATCTCATTTTATCGAGATTCCCAGAGACATCTTTTCATGCGCTGACAGCAGTTTGAATGAGGATAGAGATTTTTCATTTTATTTCTAGGATCAATTGAGTTTGAAATCTGTGATGTGGAGAGGACCAGGGTCTCCTCTGTCTTCAGTGCTGTAGACGGTCAACATGTTGGGTTCAAGCCCTGCCACATAATATGGTGCTAGGGTAGCATTAACCCCAGGCAGACACTGATGGGCAGAAGGTGTAACTCTTCCTCCATCGAACTGTAGCCCTTAAAGCAAAAGCTGCTCAATCTAGTGTAAGGAAAAGTGAACCATGCCACACTAGGTATGGTTGTAACTGCAATTATCATTCTTTTTTTTTTTTAATTTTTTTATTGTTATGTTAATCACCATATATTACATCATTAGTTTTTGGTGCAGTGTTCCATGATTCATTGTTTGTTCATAACACCCAGTGCTCCATGCAGAACGTGCCCTCCTCAATACCCATCACCAGGCTAACCCATCCCCCTACCCCCCTCCCCTCTAGAACTGCAATTATCATTCTTGATCGACCTATTTGGTTGTTCTTCTACACTGAGTTTAGTGCTTGTTGGATTTGAAGGAAGACTCACATGATCTCTAACTCTGATATTCTTGACAATTCAATCATTAGCTCCAAGTGAACCATTGGTGCAGCCCAAAGCCATTTTAATGGTTATAGATTTTCCTTAGAATCGCCTCAGTTGAGCTTAACCCCCCCTTTTTTTTTTAAAGATTTTTTATTTATTTGAGAGAGAGACTGAGAGAGAGCATGAGAGGAGAGAGGGTCAGAGGGAGAAGCAGACTCCCTGCTGAGCAGGGAGCCTGATGTGGGACTCGATCTTGGGACTCTGGGATCATGACCTGAGCTGAAGGCAGTTGCTTAACCAACTGAGCCACCCAGGCGCCCTGAGCTTAACCCTTTTTTTGAGAAAGAATTATGTATTCATTCCAGAAAAAAAAAATGGCAGTAAAAATGCTGGTCTGATTATTAAATGTGTTGTTGCAAAACGTTAAATGAAAACCACGAAATGTATTAAGTGCTTTGAAATCTTTGTTAAATTCCAATATCCCATTATAACAGCATTTACAAGCCAAAGCTTTTTAGTTTTAACATGAGAAATAAAAATAACGTTTTTCTTTGCTACTCCATATGGTTTTTATATTTCTGTTTTGCTTTAAGGATTTTCTTCTGTAATTGCTCCCACCCCCGCCTTTCTCCTTTCTTATTAAAAAAAACTTTTTTCATTTGTACATAATTTGTTCATTCCGATAGAATCAGTAGGAGTCTAGTAGTAGGTTACTTTGTTGTATATCATATTTTCTGTTACCCTTCCCCTCCCCCCCATTCTTTCTTTCTTTTCTCCCGTTAAGCCAAGATAATCAGGAATAGAAAAGATAATAATAATAAAATCAAATACAAGTAGAACAAACAAAATCGTTTTCTTTTTCTGATCCAATTTATATTGTGACTTGGTGTCCTGTCTTCCCTCCTCCTGAACCATGATGGAAAGCTTGACCTCTAGGATGTCTTTAGCTATAGTCTTGATTTAAGTGTTTTGGGGGAGGAGACAGGAGACGGCATCCTGTAGCATCGTACTGATTATACGTGGGGTCACTGTAACAAGAAATAAGATGCGATTTTAAACGAAATGCTTTAATCTCCCACTATCCCCCTTGGCAGGTTTGCCATCACCGTGGCTATAAATAGTGTCCATGGTCCATGGCTTCTAGCATTTCTTATTTATAAAGATAGCTTTTGTTTGTATTTATTTCACTAAAAGGGAAGAGTTATTTAGAAATATAAAAAGTCGCTGAAACATACATCAACTCATGAATTGCCACTTTCCGGCTCGTAGATGCTTTGTTCCAAGGCCAGGATGTATATTCCAGTACACTGTTATCATTTTTGTTGAGTGACGGATTGCTTTGGCATCAGAGTGGGGAGGATCCATGGACGGCACTGCCGTTTCCTTGCCTCAGAGCTCAGTTTTGAATGCTAGTCTTCAAAGCCATTTTTATTTCCAGTGTTCAGTTTTAATTAAAAACCACATTCACAATTCTATAATCCCATCTGCAGATCCAAAAGGGGAATTCATACGAGAGAAAATTAACTTATTATTATGAAAACCACACTGCTTTTCCAATAGGTATAATAGAGTAACAGTTTCCCTCAGGCTCAGTGGTTCCTTATATAATAACTAAAATATTAGCAAATTTTAATTGATTTTCCTTACCTGCAAGTGGTACTCAAACTTATTTTTAAAACATACTTAATTTGATTTAGATGATAAGGGTATTTGCTCAGGAAAGAGACATGAGAGGCTGCTCTTTTCTACTGGCAAGTGTCAGAGATGGAAGTTGAGTGGTCTTGACTTTTAAATGGTGATTCAATTTATTTTTGTTTTATTAACAGTAGGAACTTCTGTCTTCAGGACTCCATTTTAGGTAAATTTATGGCACACGATATCCTTCTTAAGTAACATTTCTTTTAACTCATGTATCTTTATAAGAGTATTTCAGAAGAAAGATCAACTATCCTTTGTTCTTTACAAAAGGTGCACAGTTCTTGTGATGTTTGTCATTACCATTGTGCACAAGAGATGTGCTTATTCTCGGGGATTTCCCCCTGAATTTTCCCATAAGATGTAGGCCTATCTTCCAGTAGCATCAGAGGGCAGATTGGGATAGCCCCGAGGTCCACTGCATCAAGTGTGAATCCTTTCAAAGAGCCCTGTTCCAAAGTACTCACTTGCTTCACATGAGATAACTATTATGTGTCACGGCCAGTGGACCATATTTTTTTGAATCTTATTCTTAAGGCTTTGTAGTGAGCTTGATGGAAAAATATCTTCATGGAAACAAGAAATATATGAATTAAATTAAGTTAAAAAAAGCATGTGGCAAATTTAACTTGAGAATGAACATAAAAGCTGGCTAGCTGGCTAGCAGGGTACTCACTGCTCCACACAGAGAACAGGGCTCTGGCTGATCTTAGTAGTTAGTACAAAGGTATTGAATTGTTTCCAATATATTACCTTCTTGTGCCCCATTGTTACAGGATTTGTGTCCCATTGGTGCCCGGGTTCTTGGTCACACCGCTTTGAAGAATGAAGAGGTAGACCAGACGAAGAGTGGTGGGCAGCAAAGCAAAGTTTATTGAGCAAGAGTACAAAGCTCCTAGAGAGGGAGGGGGACCTGAGTGGTTTGCCCTCAGCGTTTCTAAGTTTAGGGGTTTTTATGAACTCTTTTGCAGAACTTTCCTAAGCTATCAGGGTGTGCTGAGTTCAGTCAATCAGGGCTTTGGTCACATATCTGTCTACCTATTAGGTTAAAGTCCACGTGCTGATGGTCTTTTTTTGCTGACATCTGGGGGCTTAGGTCTCAACTGCGTCTTGCCCGTGATATTGACAAATGCTTTTGTAGTTAATTTTCTTATTGTAGGTGGTTTTGCAGAAGTCATTTCTGCAAAAGCTGCAAAGCAGAATGTCTGTGCAGTCCTGTCTAAGCTGCAAAACAAGATGTCAGTGCTGTTTTATTTTAGCTGTCCTGACTCCATATTTTCTTGTTTGGGAACCTGGCCCTGACTACCTCACTGTCCAACTAACTCCTAACACCATGACATGTATTACAGTGGTTGAAATACATTTCATGTCATGTTATATATGAATGTCATATGGTATGTATGATATGCATATACAAATATACACACAAAGGCAAATGAAATGTATTTTTCTAGATACATGAAATACATTTCGTGCTGTGTTATTTTGTGATAATTTCAACTACCTATTATTTCCATCTTGTTCTCTTATTTGTTGGTGTTATACTGCTTTATTGTTTTCCTCATTTCCAGTTGTTCACTTCTTTTAATATTATTTTTGTCATCATGAAGTTTTATTTTGTTCTTATCTTTTGATCATTTGTACATGTCATCCACATTTCTTCTCTGGGTTCTCAGAGTACTTAGACACTATGAAACAACAACTTCTGTGTGTTTAGGTAAATACATAATAAAAATGCATGACTTTTTTTTGATAATGTAATTTTATGAAACTGCTTTCATAAGACTATGGATAGTTTGAATTTAGTTGGCTAAGAAGAGTAACAAGAGTTGCGTATTTATGGGTCCTGCTTATTGATTTAATTTCAGTGATTTTCTTATTGGGATGCAGATTGTCGAAATGGCATTGAGGTACCATAAATTCAAATAGCTGTCACCTGATAATTACATACTAGAACTGGATGCGGAAAGAATTGCTTTGAATGATTGAGGGAATTAAAATAAGTAGCATTTCTCAAACCAAAGGGGAAGAAAGTTAGCCCACTTAGTGTTGGGCTCAATTTAATAAATCTTGACCCAAGAGCCCTCTATACCTAAGGGATACACTCGTCTAGGTTGGTTTTGGCATCCACATTGGGCCTCAAGGGCCAGTGTCTTTGAATTGTTACAAATTGCTATGAAAATGGATGCAGAACTTGTGTGCATGTATACACACATAAGAGTAACTATTTGCTAGAAAAACCACGATGGAATGATGGAGGCAAAAACCAGATTTGGACACTGGTATTGCTCTCTTCAGTTTCATGGGAGCAAAGCCTCCAGGTCACAATGCACATGCCATGATGTAATCTGTCATCTTGGGGCCATGGAGAAACACCAGTCTTTTCGCATTGTTGGAACGGGGTCCGGGCCAGAGTTTGGATCCTTCATGTCGCCTTCTCTCTTTTCAGCGTCTTGTGGAGGCTGCAGAAGAAGCACATCTGAAACATGAATTTGACGCAGACCTGCAGGTAACCTATTCTAGTCAGAGTTAAGTTTTTTGTGTGTTGGCTGCCAAACGAGAAGCACTAAGTGTGCCAGAGACACCTGCTTTCAGTGGATGGGAGAGAAGGGCTCTCAGGAGGATGGTACAGAGTTGGAATAAATGTGCCTATTTCTTCACGGGGCAGGATGGCGATCCCCAACCATTTTCCACCACAACAGTTATAGTGAGCGACGACACACACTCATGCACATGCACAGAACAGATTTTGATGAACTCCTCCCCAGTTCTGGAGGACGTTACCTCAGTCAACTAACAATAATCACCAGAACTCCTAATGGCATGTTGTGTAGATATGTGTAAGCAGATATGTGTAAATACCACTTCCCTGGCTGGATTTTAGATGACTGAAAACAAACTTGTGATGGATATAGTCTTGCATTGACTGTTAATTGTGTCTAAAAATTAAATCCCTCACTGACATGGGATTTGAACATCTGTTTAATAAACTTCTGGCAGTATATCTTATATCCAACTATGGAATACCTGTGTTTGGCCAAGAAGGATTTTGATGTTGCCATGTAGATAGAAAACATATTAAAAGGTAACAAGTGAATTGAATAATACCTGGAGATTCCTTTGGGTCCCTCTTCCTCTCAAAGGAAATTTTATCTTTATTGTCATTTGGAGCTCTGTGGTGTTTCCTCACTGCTCTGTAAACAGAAGGAGTGAATCTTAATCCTTAAGTCTGTGCTTTGCTAGAATGTATCTCTTCTATTGGCATGTGGTCACAATTAGGAAGTAGTGTTTATTTTGCTGTATTTCATTTATTGGAAACAATAAAGGCAGACATGAATATGCAAGCACAAAAAAAGGTGGTGATATGAAAATAGGCTTTGGTGTCTTCGTTCCATGGATGAACTTCTCATCCCTCCCCATCTATATTTTTTTCCTTATGGGTAAAAGAACGCACACTCAAATGGGGTAATTGAAGAAAGTTTAATAAAAGGAGTATTTACAAAGGTATGGTTAGAGAAACCAACAAGTGATGGTGTTACCCCAGGGCAAGCCACACTTCTGGCCTGAGGAGCGAGAGGAAGGAGTGGTTTCTAGAACCCAGGCAGAGTAGCTATATGGAAAGGGTATTTGATAGAGATGTGCAGCCAATCATGGTGAGCTAGAAGGATGGAATTTAGGGGGATAATATCCTGATAACAGCGTCTAGCCTTCTGATATCTTGCTGGGATCCACCATTGGCTGAAGCCAATTACTGGTGTGGTTGATGTAGTTCAGTCTTCTGAAATTGAGCTAGGTGCAAAAGGATGAATAATGGGTCTGGAGAGGAAAGAGGAACTGTCAAACCCACCATTTGGTGGTCATTTTCAGAAATGACGCCAACATCTGAAGCAAATAGAGCCAGGACTGTAGCCAAGCACGAGAGGTTCCGGGGGCAGGGGTGGATAAGTGCCAGGGACTATTGGTAACATCAGGAGTGGGGGGTAGGCCAGCCCAGCTCTTTGAGCAAAGCTGCAAGAGAAGGAGCAGAGGAGTTACCTGAATATAGCAAGAAGCACCTTGCTTCCTCCAGCCACACCTACATGGTGGCCGTAGGAAGGTCCGGGGGCCGTTTACTGGTCACGTTTATCTTTAGTGTGCCTCCTCTTCAGAGTGTTTGGAATCCCTAGAGTGGGCCAGAGGGATTGAATGGAAGCATCAGGAAGCAACTTTGTAACTGTGAGGGTTGTAGGGACCTCTTGAATGTGTTGCCAAGAGAAACCATCTCCTTCTCCTGGGGAATATTCTGGTTGTAGATTACCAAAACTCAATTCAAATCAACTCAAATGAGATTATAATGCTGAATAAAATAAGAATCCATGGGTCCACTCGAATAAGATACAAATAAATAGACATAGATGATAGATAAATACATATATAAATAAGAAGGGAAAGCTCAGGTGGCTCAGTTGGTTAAGTGTCTGACTCTTGATCTCAGCTCAGGTCTTGATCTCAGGGTTGTGAGTTCAAGCCCTGCACTGGGCTCCAAGCTGGGCATGGAGCCTACTTAAAAAAAAAAAAAATGACAAAGGAAAGGGAAAGCTCTTACAGTAGGATGCCAACTAATAAATATAGGAGAGATGGTGGATATAGAAGGTTATGGTAATAATTCAGGCAAGACTCTTAAATGGATACTAAAACTAGTAGGAAAGAGTTTGATGAAGAACAGGACATTGATTGTTTCAAAGTATCTGCCCACAAATTTCTTATTAATTACAAAGCGGAATATGGCAACTTTACCATGGAAAAACCTGGCAGATACCACCTTAAACAGGTAATCAAAGTTAGTATCACTGGTGATGAGACAAAGTGATGTCAAGTGCCTCCAGATGTGTGTTGGGCTTTAGGACAGCATCCCTATGTAGAATTCTTGCCCGGAATGTGTAACCTGAATCTAATCATAATAAAACATCAGACAAATCTGGATTGAGAAATATTCTACAAAGTAACTGGATGGATTCCTCTTCAAACCTTCCAAGGTCAAGAAAGACAAAGAAACACCGAGGACCTGCTCTAGACTAAAGGATACAAAGGACCCATGATGATGAAATGCAATGGATCCAGAACCAGAAGCAAAGATTTGAAAATGGACTCTGCATTAGATAATAATGATGTATCAATGTTGAATTTCCTGGTTTCCTTGTATTGTACTTATGGAAGAGAATGTCTTTGTTCTTGGATTTTTCTGTACCAAACATTTGCATCCACTTGTCCAACAGGAAGAAGTCAGTTTATAGGAGAGTGAAAAAGATGATTGGAAAATCTGGTGGTGGTTATAGCTTATATAGTCAATTTTATTCTGAGATCAGTTGTCTACAAAACATGAGTGGGCGAGGGAGGGAATGATTTAATGACTTGAGGGCATTATTTATCCTTCAGCAGAGGACAAATGTTCTGTGGTTTAGTCAACTAACCTAGAGCCACTTCTTTTTTGTCCCTTGGAAGCTAGTGCTACCTTCAAGAATGCTCTGATTTCCTATTATTGAAGCTTTACAGTGGAATTCTGGTGTAGCACAGCTGATTCCCTTGTCAAATGTGGTGCTGTAGACATAAATGCACCATTAGCATCTCCCTCCAAAAGAGAGAGACAGAGACAGAGACAGAGACTGAGAAAATGAGTCTTTAGATTGTTAGAGTTTTTGTTTTCTTAGGAACAAAGAAGGGGAGCCCAGTTTTTCTTCCTCCAATGATCTGTTTTATATAAATGCAAGAGAAATATCAGGGGCTGTAGTTGTGGTCTGAACCAGAGTAGAGGTTGAAATAATCTGTCAATATTACAGAGTGTCATTTATTACCTGGACCTCAGACCTTGGTGAAATCTTCTCTGGGTCAAAGTAAACCATGTGTGCTTTTGTGAGAACCTGTAAAAGAGAAGCCTTTGAGAAAATAGATGTGCATGGAAGAATGCATGTCTCCTTCGATGAAGGTTTTGAAGCTGCGAAGCTTCAATGCTATTAAGTGCAAGTCTTAACAGCTTGGATGTCAGCCCCATTGCTATCACTGGGATAGCAGGTCTGTGCATGGGCTCTGGGTTTATTGCTACAACAGTCCATTAGAGCTGATCAATTGTTAATCTGGGTTCCATTGACCTCTTGGCAACCCCTGCTGGTGGATTGTTTTTATCAAAAAAATTTCAGACTACCATCTGCTCATAGTGAAATAATGCTGAGGACATCCCCGTGCTATTAGTTCAGAGGGAGCTGGGAGTCTGTTTTCCTACAGAAAAAAACAAAACAAAAAAACAAAAAACAGTGCTTTTGTAAAATTTCTTAAACTCTGTAGCTTCGAGTCTTAGACCCTTGTCCCCAAAATAGAAAAGAAATGGTGGATCAGCCTCTTCTTTCCATTTAGTTTGGAGTTTTTGCATCAGTGCTTTGAAAGTGAAGAATTTGTTTCTCATTGGTGGAATCAAGAGTTATCAGAAGAAAGCCATTCCTCCTTTTATTGTCAGGATTTTATTTCTCATTTAAATTTTGTCTTACATTCTCTTTAGAGGTTGATGTTTTTCTCATGGGCTTATGGCCTTGACGTCAGCAGTCCCCTTTGTAAGGTCCCCTAACACGGTATTAGCTTATTCTTAACAAAAACTCTGTTGGGGCAACAGGCAAAACCCAGCCTTGGAAGGGTGTGTGAACATGTGTGCTTGTGGGAACAACCCACAATGCAGCGTCTTCCATGGAAACCAGAACTGCCTGGTCATCTTTATTGGCTGGAAAACTCTATTGTTGACACAGGGATCAGCTCAGCCCTCTCTCTGGCTTGTCCCTCTCCATGGGGGGCCTGTAGGTTCTAGATGGGTCTTCTCTTGGTTTGTTCTTTACTCTCTGATATCTCTCCATTTGGTCGATTTATGGTTATAATTGATATGAACACAGGCCTTGTTAAAATGGCATCTTTGCTTTTTTATTTTGTGCTTTGAATTAATACAGGTTTTTTTTATGTAAAACTCATATGAGATTGATAATTATAATGAAAACAGTTGGAAAAAAAACCCTGTGTCTTAATTATAACGTGATTATTTTAGGGTTGCACCCTCATTCAACCCAACGTGAGGTGAGGATGGAGTGGTAGGAGCAGACCCTAGCCCCGATTATCCTATTCATTGATGAATTTCCAGAAAACTAAGTCTACACATGTAGCATAACTTAGAGAGAATGCTTCCCCCACCTTGTACTTACTCTTTCTTTTTGGGTTTTTCCATTGGCAGTGAAGAAGATGAAAAAAAGTCCTTTTGACAGTTTACTAAAAACCTGCTTATCTTTGAACCGCAAACATATTTTCTTTGAAAGCTGTCTCCAATAAGTGCCAATTGCACAGAGCTGGTGCACAGCAGAAAAAAAAAAAAGTGGTTTTGAATTGTATATCCTGCAGAAGCCTTTTCCATTGCAAAGTTTTCTATAATAATTTTTCTTTGTATTTTTTAAGTACTAGGAAAATAAAAAGCCTGGTGACACGCAGAAGGATAACAAAAGTGTGAGTGGGAAGGAACGGGGGAATGGAGTGTCTTGAACGTCCCCTCTGGGTCATCCCCAAGCCACAGACACCTCCCTTGCAAATGCAGTGGTCTCATTGCAATGTTGAGGTGAGGGGTTTGGAGTGGGAAGGATGCAGAGACCGTGATGGGAAATCTCCAAGTGGGACAGCCTGGTGATACACCATCCTCCTGTGAGCAGCTTCCCACTGCGGCCTCCTGGCCAGACCTGTTAGAGTGGGAAGGTCCTTGCTGAGGGAGACCCAGGTAAAGAGAGGGGGTGGCTCAGGAGCTCCAGGGTCCTCCACGGTGGGATGCCTATATCACCATTCATGGGGAGAAGAAAGCCTTTCCTGGGAAGGATTAGAAAGGGCAGTGGAACAGCAAGCAGCAGAGCAGGGCTGTCCTGTTCCCTGACAGTTTTTCCCTGCCGGCCAGTGAGGCTTTGCCCTCGGGAAACCCGCACGTTGTGGGCGTGAGCAAAGGATGGGTTTAGTAGAGGTTCTTTCTGAGCAGAGGAAATCACGATCCTCACGGACTTTTTCATACAGTCCTGTCAAGCCCCAGTCCCTCCTTGTCCTCTTTGCCTGAATGAGGTGTTGAGCTCGTTGCAGAGGGAGGAGGTGGGCACAGAAGACCCTGTCCCCAGAATGAGAAATGGTGCTTTTAATAGAGGTAGCAAATTGACTTTTTGTGCATAAATGAGAAACATAGGGGTCACATCTACAGGAAAATAAATGAAAAGAGAAGGAAATTTTCACTTTCTATTAAAATAAGCTCCCCCTTCTAATCTAACTTCTGAGAACGTGCCTATTTTTTTTTTTTTCTTTTTATCAGGGTGGTGGGGGAGGGGGTCACAGTCTTCTGCATTTTAAGATGTTACATTTGGATGTTTCTTAGTTAGGTGTCACATGTCATTTATGCACAATACTGATGTGTAAATTGTTTCTCCAGAACCTCTAAGGGTGCACATTTGAAAATTAAAGTCATTTCTCAGTTGTCACACACACACACTCTCTGTGTACACACACTATCGTTGTTGTTCATTTGGCTAGAATGTTGTAACTTTTCATAAGGTCAGTGCATGACTGGGCTTTGTGTTAATGAGTTGTCTGGTGGTCACATGTGAGGCACAGGACCCTGACTGTTGGTCATGTGAAAGTGTAAGAAGGAGTGGCAGGCGGAGCCTCAGCTTGACCCAACACAGAGAGCCTTGGTCTAGAGGTCTGAAATGTAGGTTCCAGTAGATCTTGTCCACCTGGACCGTTTACGTGCTCCGAGATCAGCTACTGTGGTCTCTTTGCTCCTCCATGAAATGACATACTTGTGGCATCTAGATGATTTCTAAGATTTCATCCATCTCTCATGTGCTGCAGTCATTCCACAAGTAGTTGTCCATAACCTCCTCTGTGTCCGGCGCTGTGCTGTAGATATGGCCATAAGCTCAGCTGATGCTGTCCTTGTTCTCACAAAGCACACTATCTAACAGCGGTGATGGGTATTAAAGCCACGATGACATAAATAATTATTACATTTTAATCATGATAAACAACATAAAGGAGGAGGACAGGGCATTATCACAAAGCACATCTAGCAGACCTCATGTAATCTGGGAGTTCAAGGGACCTTGGAGCAAAGCCCCCAATAGTGAGTCTTGATTGAGTGGAGATTCTAGAGTTCACCTCCCCCACAGCTAGAAGAAATGTCCCCAGACACAGAGAACCCATAATATCTTTATTTTCCATAAGTGCAAAACTTTTATCTGCTTTCCAGATAATAATTTTTCTCACCTCTGAACTCTAATGGTACTTTATTTTTGCCTCTTTTCTGATGCTCACCATTTCTTATCCTGTTAATTTTATTCACATATATCTATTTATTGCTTAATTTAACATTTATCCAGGACTCAGTACATATTAGACCCTGTTCTAGATTATGGGACTTCTACAAACTGAGATGTGACCTCTACCCCCTAGGAAAGTTCTAATCTACCTTTTTAAATATATTTTTTTTAGTTGTTGCTTTAAGGACTACAGTGGGCATCCTTAAGTGTACAGTGTATCTAGACTTAATTTAGTGTATGAAGTAGCACTTTGCGTGGAATGAAAATTTTTCAACAGTATGAATCTACCTACCACCATCCTTTGTGGTATTACCATATATTGTACTTCCGTATGTGTTATAAATATCATCAGAAGTGTTATTTTTATTTGGCTTCATATTTGGTTTAATTAGCTGTTTTCTAAAAAATTAAATAAGAAAAAAGATGGCAATATATTTACCCACACATTTGCCATTTCTGGCACTCTTCATTCCTTCCTATGGATTTGAGTTTCCATCTGTTACCATTTCTCTTCAGCCTGAAGAACCTCTTTTAGCATTTTTATTTATTTTGTTATTATATTTCTACATTGCAGGTCTGGGAGCCACAACTTCTCTTAGCTTTTGTTTATCTAAAAATATTGTTATTTCACCTTCATTTTTGAAGGGTAATTTTGCTGTTTATAGAATTTTTACTTGATAGTTTATTATTTTTTTAGCACTTTGAAGATATAATCCCATTCTCTGATCTTTAATGTTTCTGATGAGATGTCAGCCATCATTTTTATCTTTATTCCTCTGTATACAGTAAGTCATTTTTTGTTGCTACTTTCATGACTTTTCTCCTTATCTTTGATTTTCAGTATACTGTACAGTGTGATAAGTAAAGGATGTTTCTAGATGTGATTTTCTTTATATTTATTCTACTTGGAGTTTGCTGAGACTGTTGAATATTCTCAACATATTTGACAATTTTTTAACAATGGGGAGCCTGGGTGGCTCAGTTGGTTAAGTATTGGTCTCTGCAGTCAGTGTGGAGTCCACTTGAGGATTCTCTCTCCCTCTACCCCTCCCATGCTCACAGGCATGCTTTCTCTAAAATAAATGAATAAATCTTAAAAAAAATTTTTTTAACAATAATTTCTTCAAAATTTTATTGCCCCGTTCTTTTTACATTTCCTCCTGGAACTTAAGTCACATCTGTGTTAGATTGCTTTACCTTGCACTGTGGCTCTTTTTTGTTTGTTTGTTTCCAGTCTATGTTCTATTAATTAGTCTCCAGGTTCACTAACACGTTCTTCTGTAGTCTCTAATCTGCTGTTAAATTCATTCAGTGAATGTTTTATATATTCTACTGTTAGTTTGAGAATTTTCATTAAATCTTTTTTATAGTTTCTATTTTCTGCTGAAATTCCTTACCTGTGAACTGATTATAGCCATGTTGTTGTTTTAAGTCCTCAAACACAGCTACAAAGCTGTTTTAAATTTCTTCTCTGATAATTCCAGTGCCTGGGTCATTTCTGTGTCTGTTGACTCCTTTTTTCTTTTGAAGTGGCTTTTTTTTTTCTTATTCATGTGTCTTGTGATTTTTTATTGTATGATGGACATCGTAATTATAGCTTTGACTGATTTTTATAAATTTCCTCATTATATCTTAATATAGTTCCATCCATGTGGTAGGTGTTCTAAAAATACTAAGTTTATTGAATTTGATTAAATTGGTAGTAGGAAACACTTAAGACATGAAGAGACAGAAATGATACATCATATATAGCAGGACAGCCTCCAGTGATTTGATATTCTGCATTCTAACATCACATAAACATTGACTTCTTCCAAAAGTACCACACAAGACCATTTTCTAGCTGAAAGAAAGAGAAAAGTGCATTTTTGTTGATAACCTTAAAATGTAAACATTGTTTCTCAAAAAGTTATCATTTCTGCAGCTTAATTATATTAGTACCATCATGTGTTCTAAATCCAAATAAAGGTATTAATATTAACAAATTTAGAGACAAAAAATGCAACTTAATAGCAAGAATAACTGATTGGTTTTGTTTGACCAGTCATCTTACTTTATAGATCAGAGGGGAAAAATTGCATTATTTGCTCTGTTCAAAGTTATTTTTTATTTGCCTGTACAACATTTACATATTAGTGACCTTCTTTTTTCTTTGCTACTTTTGTGTTTAGAAACTCTGGATCTTTTATCTAATTTCATTAACAAATACAATCTAATAAAATGCCTGTGTGTTTTCCTCACGTCCTAGTTTTCTTGCTACAATATTCGTTTTTCTATCATGACCATGTACATCTCAATTTGTAGGTAATAATGGTTATAGAAGTCTGAATTATTGCTTTTGAGAGCACTTTGTTTCCTACCAAACTTATTGGTTCTTTTGTGATTCTTTTAACTTTTGGGTTTTCTCCCCTGGGCTTTCTCAAAGCTGGGAATACTTATTTAAAATAAATATTTGTTTAAAACACATTTGTTTTGAATAAGGTATTTTAAGCATGATGAAACGGTACCAGTTTAAACTTTATTGAACATTCCAATTTACAAATACTTTTAAAATTTAGTTTTATTGTTTTCATATACACAGTGGACTTGTGGTGTTTTGGACATCAGCCAGTTTGGCTAAAGGGGGCATTTTGGGACACCGCCACCTTGGTATATCTACAGTATTGTTAGGTAAACTCTTAGTGGATCTTTGATCATAATATTCAGAGTCCCACAGTACATTTTCAGAAACCTCAGTGTCTTTCATGAAGAGAGCTAACTGTAGAAGTCATTGCAGACCCCAGAAATTACCTTGGATCTTTCTCCAGAAAATTGTTTGGCAGCAGTGGCAGTGTCCTTATGTTGTTGATTTTTCACCAAGGATCTTTGTGGTCTAGGGATTTGGCAACTGCTATTGATTTTTTGAAGTAAGACTTGGAACCTGGTGGCAATCCAGAAAGTAGGCAACTCAACAGAAATTTTCCAATCTCACTTAAGCCTGTTGATAAAGCACCTAATATGTACTCAGATGAATTAATTCTCACCTTTCATATTTTCAGGTTAGTTTGTGATGTAGGTTTTCAAAATGCGTACAATTTGATATGGTAATCCTAATTCTTCAAATTAGAACTTCTTTCAGGACTAACAATTTTAGGATATTTCTTTTTGCTGGTTAATTAATATGAGTAGAATACAGTAACAATGTTAAGAATAATAGACACCATTATCAAATATGTATTAAGTGCAGGCAGTGGCTTAAGCGCTTAGCAGACATTATTTCATTTATTTACCTCTTCATGATCCTCTGAAATAGATACTGTTATCTCTGTTTTACATATGGAGAAACAAGTTTGAGAGATTACATGATGTGCCCAAGGTTTACAACAGTGGGTGGACGAGCCAGAATTCATACCCGAGTCTGATGGCTTCAAAAACCAATAACTTATGTTGGGTCATGGAGCCAAAAGTTGTAATATTGACCTTAATTTATACTGGACAAAATCTTGTAAGGCAATAAATTTAAGATGAAAGTCATCATGGGTTATTGGAAAGGTCTATCAGATTCTTCAAGAAGAAATTATTTATTTATTTATATTTTATTTTATTATTTATTTTTATTATGTTATGTTAGTCACCATACAGTACATCATTAGTTTTTGATGTAGTGTTCCATGATTCATTGTTTGTGCATAACACCCAGTGCTCATTGCAATGCGTGCCCTTCTTAATACCCATCACTGGGCTAAACCATCCCCCCACCCCCCTCCCCTCTAAAACCCTCAGTTTGTTTCCTGGAGTCTGTAGTCTCTCATGGTTCGTCTCCCCCTCTGATTTCCCCCCCTTCATTTTTCCCTTCCTTCTCCTAATGTCCTCCGTGCTATTCCTTATGTTCCGCAAAGAAGTGAAACCATATGATAATTGACTTTCTCTGCTTGACTTATTTCACTTAGCATAATATCCTCCAGTGCCATCCATGTTGATGCAAAAGTTGGGTATTCATCCTTCCTGATGGCCGAGCAATATTCCATTGTATATGTGGACCACATCTTTATCCATTCATCTGTTGAAGAGCATCTCGGCTCCTTCCACAGTCTGACTATCATGGACACTGATGCAAGAAATCCTTTAAAGTGGTAAATTCTGACCCAGAAACACATGAAAAGAAAAAAAATTCTCTTTTTTTAAAGATTTTATTTTTAAGTAATTTCTACACTCAACATGGGGCTTGAACCTACAACCCAGAGATCAAGAGCTGCATGCTCTACTGACTGAGCCAGCCAGGTGCCCTGAAAAAAAAATCTCTTAATAAGATAGAAAGATTTAATAAAAATAAACATAGCTTTCCTGATATTATTAGAAACATATACATAAGGGAGACCCTTCCTCTGTAGGAAATTAGATCTATCTTCTCCATACTAATGTGTGTGACCTTTTAAAATGTAAATAGGGTCAAGTTACATATTTGCTTACATTTATACTTCACTCATTCTTAGAATAAAAAATGAATTCCCCATGTACCTACAGAGTACTTACACAGCCTGCTCAAAATGTGGATTAACAGCTACCTCCAGTTCTTTGTGTCTGCTCTGCTCCTGACTCACTTTCTTCTGTTCATTGAGCACACCAGTAGGGTTTGCTTGTTTATTTTCTATCTCCTCCAGCAAAACATAAGTTCCATGAGGGCAGGCACCTGACATGTGGTTGATATCCACAAAAACTTATTAGAATTAATTGAAATTCATAATGGTAATATAGTTACTAAAATCCACATTTGACTGATGATCACTACAGTGCATTGTGAGTAATTTATGAAGTTGTCATCTGTTTATTTTAATTGGAAAAACATCTGATCCTTTCTTCAAATAAATACTAATGGCTTGACCAGAAATGATTCAATTATTGCTGTAATATTCAAAGACATTTTCATATATTTATGGCAGCCTTTTACTGAAAGAGTTGGCTTTTGTTGTCACTTGTAATAAATTCATGAATTTGCTAATTTTCCTCATCCAAATAATAGTTTTTATGCCATTCAGTATGTAGTTACAAATATATGAATATACTAATTAATTGTAAACTAGATAATTAATTATATTTAATGAATATTATATTAAGTGAATATTTATCAACTTATTAAACAGATATGTACCTATAGAGAACATACATTTAAAATTGGAAAGGAGAAAAATTAGAAGGGAAACATGCTCTTACATTTGGATTTCCTCTTTTGGGCAGGTTCCCACCCACCTTCCGATTTGGCATAATCAGAGTTACAGATAACAGTATGTCTGTGGTAGGGGTAGCCTCTTATAGCACAAGTAGGAATTCTGGGGGAGACATAATCAGTTTCAAGACTGACTGTTCAACAGCAAAAATGGTTGTGATTGGAAGTCATCTGAATCTTTGTGTCTGCCAGAAACAGTATCATCACCTTAGAATACCTTTAAAAGCTTTAGTCGGCCAGCCCCTCATGGAAAGTCCTAGATCTTACATTGCACTTGTCCATAGTGAAATCAAACAACAACAAAATAAATAAACAACATTGAAAACAAAACAGCCTTTCTCATGCTGGTAGTCATTAAAGGGGGAAAGATAATTTTCTTCCTTGAAGTTGTTCATTAGGTAGCCAGGGGCCTGGAAGTTTTGCTAATCAGCTGTGTCACCTTGGGAAAGTCACGTGGCCTGTCAGATTTCATGTTACTTCAGGTCACTGGGGAGTTGGGGGTGGGGAGAGCTGGTTTGATTTTCCTTCCTGATCTAGAACTACCTAAGTCTGTGAGGTTGTGACATTTCACTTGGGAAGGATAGCAATCATTTCTCCATAGATTGCATGCTCATTCTTGGAGGAAATCCGGCAACTTCTACAGCATAGCATTGTCCTGAGGGAAACATCTCTGAGAATAAATTCTCTTTCTTTTTTTCCCCTCCTTCTAAATAGATATATACTTCCTACTTTAAACTTGAAAAAGGGAAATTTCAAGAAAAGATTGCTTGATTGGATCATTTTCAGACACCCCATAAATAATTTTATTATTTTAGGTTTAAAGAGATTCTTATGAGTAATATAGAAGGACTTTTGTGTGCGTGTGTATGTGTGTGTGTATGTCCATGTGTATGAGAGTGTGTGCATGTGTGTATGTGTGCATGTGTATGAGTGCATATGAGTGTATGTATGTGTGTATGCATGTGTGTATTGTGTGTATATATGTGTGTGTATGTATGTGTCTGTGTGTGCGTGTATGTATATATATGCGTGTGTGTGTGTGATTTTAAGAACTTAACTGTGGAACTGAAATGACTTGCTTCACTCCAAGCCTTTCTTTGCTGTATAGTTAAATTCAGAACCAAATCAAACCTTTGCTTTGACTTATTTGGAAGTGATTATGTTGTGCATATGAACGTATTCATAATATATGCTCCTTCCTAAAAGGTTTCAGGTGACTGAGAACATACAACCACCATGAAAAAAATTTTTTTCTAGGTTTAAAGCCTTTTTTTTCATCTCGTTCTACATGAGATTGGCTGAAATGTAGAGGTGGTTCTGATTAAAAGAAGCAAGAATAGAGAGGAGGAGAAGGATTTATAGCTTCATAGTAATATTTTCTGAAACCCAGGTCAAGTGCACAGTGGGCCATGGCCAGCTTTAGTCTGGTCAAATGCTTTTTTTTTTTTTTTATTATGAGGCAATAAAAGAGGATTCATTATATCTGCTGATTAACATTCTGGATGAGGAGATATTAGCTATCTGGAGAATGTCTTCTAAAGGCTGAAAGCACTGGTTTGAATTTTGGCTTTTTTCCTTACTAGTGCCAAGACCCAGGGCAAATTTCTTAGCCTTTTGGAGTCCCGGTTTCTTCTGTGTAATCAGGTTGGTGATACTCTTCCATAAGGGTGTCAAGCTTCCACAGGGTTTTTGACCACATGGAGTATTCGGCACACTGTGTAGTACAGAAGATGATCCCAGTTTGGGGTAACCATCATCACCATTGTGATTATTATTTTAACCAATACTCTTGAAATGCAGAGACGTTGATTACACTTGTAACTGCATATTTAGTCTCTGCCTCCTTTGCGGACTGTGAGCTGTGTGAGGCAGACACCACATCTGTTTTTTGGGCATTGTGTCTGGGGCTTAGGCACACAGCTGGCACTCAGTAAATATCTGAAGAAGGACTGAATGGGCGAGAAGAATGAAGGCTCATCTCAAGAGTTAGATACCCATGAGGAAGGAGGTTGAAAAGCATCATTTGCCAAAGAGAAGATATGTGATGCTTCTGGAATTGGTAGTAACTTTTGCAGCAGGAGGGCTGCCCAGGCTTAGTGTCTGAGCCATTTAAAGCCTCTTTGGGAATGTGGTGGGCCACAGGATGGGGTGTTTCATGGGGTGTTTCATGTCCACAGAGGGGCTGATCTCAAACCACCTTTGGCCATACCTGTACCCTCCTGGGTGTGCATGGCAGATAGTCAGAGGCCCCTCATCAAAGTAGGCAGAGAGAGCAAAAGACCTGGAACAATTTCCCTGCATAATCATCAGCCAGGTTTGGAACACTAGGCTAGCTAGTTGTTCAGTTTGGTTTCGTTGTTGTTTAAACAGGTTTCTTTCTGTGTCAGACAAGACACACAAACAGGAGACTGCTGCTAGGACACATTTTCTATTCCTGTTCCAGTTTCCTTAGTGGCTCTAAAGGAAATCTCTCTTGCAATTGCCTGAAGTATTCTGTCTTCATTATTACATACCAGGCATTTATTATATTCTACACTTCTTTTTGACTCTCTGTGCCAAATTTTTCTGTGACCTTCTAAATAAATAAGACATTGAATATAGAGCAGGTGGGTCTGGTAGCATGCCTTCCCATTTAAATTTCCAGGAGCACCACTGTGCTCTTAGAAATGTCTTAGCAGGGACAGATGTCTGGAGTCTCTGGCTTTATTTATTCCACTCCAGAGACAATATTAACTATCAGGTTAAACTCAGTGAAATTCTCATTGGTTTGGAGCCACCTAAATAGACTTTATGGGTCTCTTATGCCATAACCCCAACTGCAGATTTTAGCCTTGACTCTCAGTCACACCCCCTGCCAGGTCTCGATCCTGCCTCAGGGTATGATTTGGGAGGAGTTGTGGGATCTTGACTCAGAATCACAAGGTGTGCCTTACAATTTAGACTGTTGGGCGAGCTAGCAGTTCCAGGGTCCTCACTATCAAATTTAACCCTCACACCTGTCTGGTGGAGGGGGGTATAATTATTGCTCCCACTGCATGAATGGTAAATCTGACACTTAGAAAAGTTAGCTAAGTTACCCACAGTTCCATGGGACTGTGTGGTGGGCCTAGGGTCAGAAATGAGCGAGTTTTGATTCCATGAACAGGACTTAAGTCTTACACTTTCCAGAAAGCCTCCTTTGTTTATGGATACTTATTTCCCGTGTCCTTCTTAGAGCTGGTGTTGATGAGTGGTTGGACGGTGTAATGAGGTTGGAAAGCAGACATCAAAGGCATGGGTTGAACGCAGTACAGTCGGTAGGCGTTGTCTTTATTCTCTTGAGCCATCGGGCCGTAGCATCGTCTCCTGCAGTGTTTAAGGCTATTGCTCCTACATTTTCTGAAGTCCGCCTTTACAATCCACAGGATGTTCTTTCCAGGGGGTCGGGGGCTCTTCTCTCAGATGAAGCAAGACGCACCTTGTGAGAGATGATCCTGCAGTGAGCTTGTTGGTGGTGTGTGGGGACAGCTATAATCTGCAGCATTTCTATACCAAGGGCCCTGAGCACTCATTCATTCATTCACTCATTCATTTGTTCGTTCATTATTTTCTTGGATTTACCTGCAAAGGAAAAGATTTCAGAATATTCCCCCGAGCTTGTGAGAGCAGGCAGGAAGCCAGCAGCAATTGGAGGTTTCTAATACAGTGAGTCAGACACAGTGCTCTCTCTTTGTTTCTTCCCCTTGCCTTTTTTCTCTTATCTTTACATTGAATAGATTACAAATGGGAAAAAGGGCAGGTGACTCCTGCTCTTGGGCAAGGAGGTCCTTGGGAATCCGTTGGGAGTGTCTGCTGATGGGATTCAAGTTACTGATGTATGTTCTTCCCATGTGGCAGAATCCAGCTCCGATTTGGAAAGTTCACCTGGACTCTGTGAAGGGAGAGCTGTTGTTGTTATTTGCTTTTCTGGGAGAGGTAACTATTTCTTGCTGCACAATTATCCTGTTGAGGGTTGGGAACCAGGGCATGCTGGCGATAAGGATTTAATGAATACATATGAGAAGAAGAGATTCAGGCCACTGAGCAGCATGTTGCCCTAGGCCACTTCTCATTTCAGGATGGTGAGATATTTAGGGGAGTAAATTTCAGACGATCACGGAAGAAAAAATATTCGAGGGGCCTTGGGGTGAGAGATACATTCTCATCTGTGTTTTTAACAGCAGATAGGTGGTCCACATCACTGGGAGCCTTGTGAATCACCTCTTGGTTTTGTTCATTGTCTTTGTTTGTATAATTTACTTATAGCTTTAAAAAATATGATTAGGC
The DNA here is from genome assembly GCF_009762305.2 of Zalophus californianus. Classification (NCBI taxonomy): domain Eukaryota; kingdom Metazoa; phylum Chordata; class Mammalia; order Carnivora; family Otariidae; genus Zalophus; species Zalophus californianus. The sequence continues at coordinate 22,682,142 of NC_045595.1, forward strand.
CTGCCCCTGTGCTCATTATTCCACATGGCAGAGAAGATGTGCTTTTAATTTATTCTTTGCTTCTAATTGTAGTGTCTGCATGTCAGGGTTCACTGGCTAGAGAGAGAATGAGCCCTGCTTTTGTAAAGCAGATAATTGAACCTGGTAACGATTACTGTCTGAAGTCCCCTGGGGTTGTGCCGGTCCCTGTGCATCATCCCTCGTGGTGGTTTCCAGCATCTTGTGTGCTTGGACACTGAGGATTTTCCAAAGGAAATAACAAATTGGAGTTTGTGCATCGAAGACTCCAACTGCCATAATGTTAGTGCCCTTTTCTGGGTTTGTAGCAATCTCTGCAGTCTCTGGTGCTAGGGACTTCTGAAGAGAATGTTTTTAATTTTGAAATGTTTAAAGAAATGTTTGCAATACCGACAACAGACAAAGGACTAGTATCTGGGATAGAAACAGAACCCCTCATACCAATAACAAAGATCCTGTAATAAAAACTCCTTCATATCAATCCACCACAAAGAAGCAATAGAAAAATGGGCAAAGGACCTGAACAGTCAGTTAACGAGTAGAATTACATGGACAAAGAAAGGATGCTCAATTTCACTAATAATCAAGGGAAAACAATATAAAGCAGTGAAATACCATTTTCACTGATCAGTTGGCAAAATAATGGCGATGATGATTGATGATGGTGAAGGTGGTAGTAAAGGTGATATTAGATATTGGTAAGGCCTGGAGAAATGGGACTCTGCTGGTATAGCCACAGTGCAGGGCGGGTTTACAGAATTTATAAAACTAAAAATGCACAGACCCTACGAACCATCAACCCCACATCCTGCAAATGTCTATAGAAACACTACCATGCCTACTTGTGTGGGAGAGGCTGATGAGACTGTGGCATGTGCATGGACTGGGATTCTAGGTAGTAGCTAAAAGGAATAAAGGAGATATACAGGTAATTGCAAGGATGGTGCCCAGAACATGTATTAACTTTAAAAATCAAAGGCAGGGTTAAGAATTATGTGTATAATATGATCTAATTTAGGATAAAAAGATCATGCAGATAGTGAGTGAGTGTTTATGTATGTCTGTTATTACAGAGGAGAAGGTCTGTGGGTAGCATCTGGGGAGGGGCCTGGTATTAGCAGTGGGAACAAAGGGGATGTGAGTCTTATCTGGGATGCTTCTTTGATTATTACCAAAAAAATATTTGGGATAATCAAAATTTACTTTTTTAAAAGTTTTCTTTGAAGAGAGAAAGAAGAGATGGATTGGTGGGTAATTATCCATTTGGTCTGCTGCTTGCCTTACAGTAGCCTCCCAAGGAAGCCAGAGATCAGAGCCTCCAACAGCAGAGTGCTTGCAACCACGCCTTTTCATTCTCTTATTAGGCCTCAGGACCCCACTGCCCGGAGAGGTTCTGGTGACGATCAAGTGGGACTTGTGTGCATCTTGTGCTCCCTGCATCCTGGGCCCTGAGCATGGTGCCTGGCTTGAGGCTGGCAGTGAATAATTCTGTATTGGATTGGCACTGAATGTGGAGATCTGGTGTGGTGTTCTTTGTTGACTGTGGCTGCAGGCATGTACCTGGTGATAGATTGTTGTCTAATGCCTTACTGTCAGAGGTGTCCTGGCTTCTGATTCTGAAGAGTGTACTCTGCACAGGCCCTGGGTTTACACAAACCTCCACTCGCTTTCCTGAGCAGAAAGGCTCTTAGTCTGTGTAAAAGAGAGGCTTCCATTCTCCTGGCTGGAGGCTTCTCTCTGACCTGCCTGGGAGTATTAGATCCAGGGTTGAATTGTTGGGCCTGCCATCCTATGTGGGCACACAGGGCTCCAAGCTTGGTTTAATGCTCTGCTGTTGCCATATTGAAATTATTTTTTAATTAATTAATTTATTTTTGAGCCCACAGCACATTATTTTTGTTAACCGTACATTTGACATTGATTTACTTTATTGTATATAAGTTATACATCAACTTACATAAAAGAGGAAAATAGGATATAGACTTATGTAGAAATATATTGAAAATATTAACTTCAATTCTGTACTTTGGCAAATATGTTACAATTTGCATTTTCCTTCAGTTTTACTGACAAATAATTTACATACTTCACTGTGTAAATTTGAGGCATATAGCATGATGATTTGATTTATACATATTGTAAAATGGTTAGCACAATAGGTTCAGGTAACATCCATTTGATTTTTCATGATCCTTGATTCCTTTCACTGGTATCTGTGCATTTGAGTAGTGGCGCGTGTCTTCCAGAGTTTGCAGGTTTGCCTTGGCAGGCACAGCTCTTCACTAGTCAGCCCAGCGTGGGTTTCTGGATGTGTCTGCTGGTAATGTGTTTGGGCAGGTGGGACCTGCTATTATGGTCTATTCTTAGATAAGGCAACTCTGAGGACAGGGACACGAGTGTGCCTGGCTGCGAACAGCTGGGCAGGACCGTTGCCTTACCTCCCCCACCCAAGGGAGGCTGTAGGATGGGCTCCGCAGCGGCCTGGATTCTCGGTCGGGCTGACAGGATGGTCGGGACTGGGCGCTATATTCAGTATGCGGTGGGGCTATGAATTAGCTGCCCACGCCCTGGCTGGGTATCAGGCCTTGGCCCAGTACGGCTCATTGTTTGGGGGCCCAGATCGGGCCTGAGTGTGCATGGAATTCCCTGATTAGGGGAGGCCACCTGGTCTGCTCTGTAGACAGGGGAGAAGCCCCGGAGCTGTGCTCTCTGTTCTGAGCGCCACCATGTGTCGGGCTGTTGAATGGGCTCCGGAGTTTCCCCTGTGCTCTGTTAGGTTCCCCGGGGCAGGCAGGCCAGGGAACAGGGTCACAGCTACAAAGTAGATTCTCTGCCAGAACGCAGTGGGAGAAGTGGCTCTAAAACCAGTAAAGCTCTTTGTTGTCTCAACTCAAGCCTATTGCACCCCAGCTCCTGGCTGCACAGGGCCCCTGGCTTCGCTCTGTCTGCTCATCTCTCAGCTTGAGGGCCGCTGGGCCACACAGTGTCCAGGAGTCGTGACCAGCCCCCTGGTCAGATGGGGCCTCCATGGTGGGTGGGGCTATGTCTCAGCCCCCTTGCCTGGGTGGGGGGTGGCGGGGGGGCAATGCAGACTACTCTCAATTTCCCAAACAGGCTCTCAGGATAGGAGGGGCCGGGAACTCCCTCAGCCTTGGCTATGCATTGTCTTCTCGCCTGTGGATAGCATGGGGAGCCTGCATGCTCAGTACTGGATTCGCTCGGGGTGAGGGGGGCGAGGGGGGGATCAGCTCTGCCATCCTGCCTCTTGAACACAGCTTCCAGGAGCTGTGGCCAGCCCCTCCCCTTCTTCATCACAGTCAGAATCTCAGGGGCTGGGCCCCAAGAGTCCCCTGCAATCCCCGTGGTGTGAGATCAGAGTAGGGGCTCCCACAAAGTGACCCACAATGCCGGGGAAGGTTGGTGATCACCCCTGGGGCTCCCTTTTCTGGCTGCAGGAAGTGGAGGTGCAGGGGGGACCTCTTGGCTGTGTGCTGCGCTGGCCTGGGGGAGGGGAAATGGGGTCGCTGTGTAGCTGCTTCTCTTACCCCCTAATGCTGTCTGCCTTGGTCTCTGTGGTGCAGGGAGTGCTTCTGCCTCACCCCTGCTTCTAGATTTCTCTCAGTGGTGTCTTGTTCTTGAATACACGTTAGTTGTTCTGATGGGGAGCAAAGTTAGGAATAGCCTATGTTACCGTCTTGGTGACATCACTACCCTTGAAAGTCTTAATAATTTTTGAACAAGGGGTCCTGCATTTTCATTTTGCACTGGGCCCTACAAATTATGTAGCCAGTCATGGTTAGAGTGACCTATGGTGCCTACCCCTGGCCAGGCAGTGAGTACAGCTGATGAGAACCCTGGACCCTGGTTGGAAGAGAAGAGTAGCTTCTGGCTCATGGCCTCAGAAAAAGCAGACAGGTCTGATGTTGAAGCAACAAAAGGAGCTCTTTATGACAGGCTTTCATTTTTCTCAAAGGAGACCATGAATCTGTGTTTTCATCCTGAGGGCTACAACCACTTTCTCCCTTTGTGCCTGAATGCATATTAGATGACTGTTCCTGAAGGGCCTGCACCTCTTTGAAGGGAGGCTTTACTACATGACTGATGAAGATGATGAGGCTTTTGTCCCACCAGTGGAGGACTCTGTTTTGCATTTTAGTCAGGTCCTGAGCTGCAGATGGAGCCAGGACCTCTGGTGGGCTCTGCACTCTGGGTGATGGGGCAAGCCGCCAGGAGGCAGCCTCTGCCACATGCCCTGCAGCTTCTGGACTGCAGTGGTCCATTGCACTTGGATTCCTCCATCCTGCCTCTGCTTACCATTTCCATCCTCTCCCCACATCCCTGCATCCCTGCATCCCCACACCCCCACATTCCTGCTTCCCCACACCCCCACATCCCTGCTTCCCCACATCCCTGCTTCCCCACATCCTTGCCTCTCTCCATCACCATATCCCCACATCCTTGTGCCACCACATGCCCCATGTCCCTGCATCCCTTGCCTCTCTGTATCCCATCTGCCTTGTTCATTTATAGAGCTGAACAAGGAGATGCAGGAGGAGGAGATGAACGGTACCCAGAGTTGCTCCTCCTCCTTGAAGCAGCCTCAATAATGAAGGAATGTAAATCTAGGAGTTAGACAGATCTAATTTCAAAGCCCAGTGTAGCATTTAATATCTGGGCAAGTTCTTGGGCAAGTTCTTTAACTCCTCTGAGCCACAAATTAAAGATTACAATGAGAAAGATACCAGGCTCAGAGTTTTTAAGCACCTTCTCACTCTGCTGCTCTTCTCCTTCTCTGGAATTTTTCACTAGTATCACTTTCATTCCCTTTCCCATCCTCAGCTCTACCCCATCTGAACAGCTCTGGGGATGCTAGAAATGGCCAAAGCAGAAGGAGTCTGGGTTTTCCTCTAAGATATAGAAAAATCAATGTACTTACCTTTCTTCCATTATCATTCACAGGGAAGCCCCAGTATTCCCTGTGGTTTCCTTGAACAAGCCCTGAGCTGCAAGCAACTCTGAGACCCCAAGCCCCAGATCAGGTGCTGGGGATGTAGGAAGGGGCCAGTCCCCAGCCCTTGAGCATCTCATAGCTCTGCTTTGTTAACCAGCACAGAGTACAGCCTTTGGGAGACATGATTCAATGAGTGATCTTGCTGCCCTTCCAGAGACCTGGATTGGTGATGGACACGTGGTCTCTTTGCAACCGAGCAGTTAAAATCAGCATATTCTGAGCCTTGAGACATTAGCTACCCCAGGGCACATTGGAGGTTGGTTGGTTTAAATGAGAGTTGAGTTGGTCCTCTTGGTCAGACAGTTGGATTATTGACTACAACCCGAGTGTGTATCCTGGATGACTTTTCAGGCAGGTGTTGATCTCTCGCTTATAGCAGGCAAGAGAAGGGTATGCCTGTGTCATCAGTTTGCTAGTTGGAGAGAGCTGGTAGACACAGTTTTATTTGTATTCTAAAGATACAGGTTGTCTGCAAACTTTATATCAGGCCCCGAAGTCTTATTTAAAATATACTTATTTTTCAAGAATGCCATAAAACAGCAATAATTTTTATAGTTCCAAATTATTTTGATCTTTTTCAGCCTTCCATCTTTGTTATAAACTGTACTTTACGTGTCTGTCATAATATTTGCCTTTCCACTCCTTTTAATGGGTTGGGATATTTTGGAATCAATTACACGGTGCTTTTGTTTCTCACAATAAATAACCACCAATTCTTCCCTTAAATATTTTGAATATTGAAAATAATTTCTTAGATGACATTAATTATGATGCACATCCCTGCTGAGCTATTCTTCCCTGGTGATATTAGCGATAGTGTTTTGGCATTCCTGACTGGCTCTGTCATTAACCCATCATAAATACCAGCCCCAATTAGTGTGCAGAAGTGAGATCAGTTGAGGAGTGAAATGTATGTGCCGCAAATAGAGAGTAGGTGCTGTGTCCCTGAGGAACAACTGGATTTGTCAACTGTCAGATCTGAATTCTTAATGGTTCTCTTTGTGAAAACATGCATTCTTTGATTTTTTTTATTTTACAAAATAATCTGTAGCCACAGTTGGCATTGGTGTCTGTTTGCAAAATCTTATTCTTTGATTTATTTCCATTCCATTAAATCAGAAAATCCTTTTCTGATTCAAAGATATTATGCCGTGTAGCTTCTTATTTATGTGTCTGTTTGTACTGTCTACCTCTGTGTCTTCCTTTACTCTGGATTTTTTTTTTTCCTTTTCTATTCTCTCTCTTCCCTCCTCAATCCTTTATTGTTCACTCCCTCTTTCCATCCCTCCCTCCCTCCTTCCTTCCTTTCTTTATGTTCTCTTGTCCTCTTTATTTGTTTTGGAATGTGTTATCAGAAGTCAGCACTGAGACTGTTTGTTGATGTGTAGAGTGCCCGAAAGTCCCGCATGTGTGGGTCATCATTATGTATCTATTGTGTGCTTCCCTTGGGTCTCCCGTCCAGAAAAGAGCCATTCATTTGGTCGTATAAGATGCACAGTGGAGGGCCTCTTCCATTATTGGCAAATGCTTAGCATGGGCTTGGAGTTAGGGATCCAAAAGTAGTCATCTCCAAATCAAGAGACTTCTGAAAGTGAAAGAGGAGCTATTGATAATTACTGTTGGACTACCCTGGGCAAATGGTAGGATTGCCAGGTAAAATATTGGACACCCAGTAAAATTTGAAATTTAAATTCAACCGGGTGTCCTTTGTTTTAATTTGTTATCCCGGCAACCCTGTTTGTACTCTGAAACACGCGAGACATGCTCCCTGCCAGCACTGGGTTTACAGTCTAGTGATCCTAACTCCAGACTTGACCTCGGGCACTATGCTGATTGCTTCACCTGTCACGGCAATGCTGGGAGGTGGGTGGTGCTTTCCAACTTAGCAGTGGAGGATTGGCAGGTTAATGCCATCCCCAAGGTCAAACATTAGGACCTGGGCGGGCGAAATGGGGAAAGGGGACCAGGAGCTCAGGTCCAGCTACCTGCCAAGGCTTTGCCCTTCCCACCATGCCCCCCTGCCTTCTGACCAGCATGTGCCAGCAGTGAGCTCCTTTTGCAGGGTTTTAAAGAGATCCTGCAGGAAAGTGAAGAGCCTTCAACATTACTTCTCCGCTGCTGGATTTTTTAGGCAGCAGGAGGCAACCAGCTGTTTTCACTGAATCAAACCCAAAACATGTCACACAGAAAAAATGTCAAGTCATTTTGAAAAATGTCTGAAGCATAATATGCTTGACAGGGGTGAAATAGCATTGGCCATAGTCACGTAATTACTACCTCGGTGTTTGTTTATGGTGCAGCCCTTTCTTCTTGCACTTAAATTATTTAAATCAATCTGAGCAATGATGCAGCTTTATAAAACCCAGGCCTCGGCACGTTCAACAGTTAGATTTTTCTCAGGTTCTTCCCAGCCATGTTCCTTGCCAGGTTGACCAAGCAACTTAAGTTTCTTCCATGCTCATATCTTCAGACTAAACTCAGACAGATTTATTGAATTAGAGTAAATCAAGGTCACTTATTTTTTTTTTTCTGCAAACAGAAAATATTAAGATGGGGTGAGACACTGAAGTCCAAGATCTGATGTGAATTGAAGCTGCAGCTAGACACCATAACGTTACGATCCACTAGATGTCGCTGATGATTCACACCAGTGCCACCGCGAGCCCATTTATGGATGTTAAAAAAAGGCCTTAAAAATGGCAAGCCAGAGTTAAAAATATGGAACTTCCAAGTATTTCTTTTTTTCCTTTTTTATTATTTTTTTACCTTTGACTTTTTAATATAGTCTTTGTGTTCATCCAAATGAGGCGTCTTTGTCTTTTCAGTGATGTCTTTCTACCTTTCTAAATTTAGCAAAAAGCAAGTTGAGGAGGATACTAAAGGCTGTTTTATTGAAACCATCTTGCTCTTTGTGTATGTTGTTCTTTTCAGACTTTTGTGAAGTTCCTCAATTTGGTTAGTGTGTATTCGCATAACCCATCTAGTTAATGCAGATTTCCTACATCCAGTGAAGTTGATTTTCCTTTCACATCTATGCTTGATTTACTTTGAGAAAGGAAAAATATGTATTTACCATTGGGGATTTGCCCCTGATAATAGGAGGGATCTGATGCCTCTTGCAATCCAAAGAGGGTGAATCTTTGGTCAGCCATTCTGGCTTAAAGACTCGGGCTGGAGGGATGGATGCTCCTGGAGGCAGATGAGATGATTGGCTATAGGGCTTATGAAGACAGTCCCTCTAGTACACAGAGTAGAGTAAGTTCTAGGCTAGGCAACAACAAAAGCAGAAAGATTGACAGCTGCTATGGATTTCCACTCCGAATGAGCTACATTTTTTCCCCAGAGCATGGCTAATATGGAATGGGATCCTCAAATTTAAAAAAGGAATGTTAAAAGTGAGTAAGGTTAGCTTTAATCTAACAAAAAAATCATAAAACTAATTTTCAGAAAAGCTTGAGACCCATGGAAGGTTCTTTTGTAACTATCTTAATGGCAAGCAGTTTTTTCCGTTGTTTTGTTTTGTTTTGTTTTGTTTTGTTAAGGAGAAGTTTCCTCTCTTTTAAACAGCAAACCACCTGATTGGAGGGGGATGTTAGAACCCTATATTAGATTGGGAATTGGTCTAGATCCTGTCTTTATAGGGCAGCCCTGGTGTTGTAGTACCTTCTGTAAGAGGAGCCTGATGCTTCTCAGCTGTAGCTGGGATTTCATAGTTTAAAGAGACTAGGACATCTCCTGGAGGTCATACTGATGGTGGTGCTTCACGGACAACTATATCGTGAATGGCACTTGTCTAAACCTCTGCTGCTCATCTCCCCTGCCTACCTTGGTACTCGGCAACAGGAAGCCCCCTAAAATAGGAAGTAGTTGTCTTTTGCCATGAACTTTATTTGGGTGGTGGAACAAAATATTTGCTTGAGTTAATTTTTACATAGTCTTCTATGGATTTCATTGTATTGCAGAAAATCTAACATCCATGAAATAAGAATAATGTAATCGTAAGGGGGTTAGATTTCCCAGTCACTGGAAGAGAAAAGCCCAAGTTCCCTGATTATAATCTGACATTCTGTTTAGAATTTCAGGGAATGAATGCCCTATAAATGTCTCCTGGACGGCACTGTGGACGGAGATTAGGGAAAAAGAAGCCACAACACGGTATCAAAACACAAAACACTTCCTGAGTTTCCCCACAGTATGAATTAATCATATTTAATACTAATTATGTCCTTGCTACACAACAACTTCCTGTGTAAATTGTGGGAAAATGTGAAAACATTTCCAAGCCCCAAGCAAGTTTTAAAATGAGCTTGTACATGTGAATTTGTTATTTGCTACATGTCCCTTTCGATACAAATTATTCTCTGCGGATTTACCAAGATACAGTCTCGCTATTTTTCACTTTCAGAAAAATTACCGATATTTTCCTTCCCCTTCAATCAAAGTGTTAAAAGTATTAGGGTTGGGTCAACAATACAGCTTTGATCGAGTTGTTGGGCTCATTTAGAATTATTTGTGCATCTATTACAGAGATCCCCAGTGAATTGTTTGACTTTGGTAATTTATAACTTTGTCCCCAGAGGCAACATTTGGAATTTAAGCTAGCAAGTAACCATTTTTTATGTCTTTGATTAAAGCTCCTCTTCCTATTTAACATACTCAGAAGTTGACCTAGTCCTGAATATGATTTGGTTTCTTGACCGGTCTTGGGTATTCTGGGTTCCTCAGATGTGCCCAGGGTTCACGCTGCAGAAGTTCCCAAACCAGCCAGACCCTTGAGTGTCCTGCAGATCTGTAATAACTTTGCAAAGACCAGGACTTTCAGACCAGAGTGAATACCTTAAATCTATGAAGACTCTGTCAGTGGGGGATTTCTCTACATTTATTTGAGTATTGTGGAAATTTGAGGACTATTCTTTCATACAGTAACATATACATGTATAAATGCAGATGCATTTCTGTAACAAGTGAATTCTAAAATACAATGGTATTCTTTAAAATATTATTATTTAAATTTATGTCCTTGAAATAAACCTAACCTTGGAGATTTATCAAAATATGTGCTTATAAAATGGATTAATAAGGTCGGTTGTTCAAACCTAATGTCCATCCGTAAGGGACTCAGATAAATTATAGCCATAAAAATTGTGATGAAGGTCTATGTTTGTTAATGTAGAAAGATGGCCACGCCACATGCTTGGGCAAAACAAAATAAAATAAAAACTGCAAAATGCTGTGTACTTTTGTGATCCCATTTTTATAAATATGTGTATTCATAGATACACATCTAAAAGACTATATATTACTAGACTAGTAGAAATATAGCTACTTAAATATTTTTGATCCTCCTGTGCCTTCTAATTTTTTATGATGAAATTATATTACTTTTATTATCAGAAAATACATAGGAAACTCTTTTCTATTGGGGATAAACAAAGGTCATATTCGTTTTAGATCTTTTAATTCACTGTGTGTTTTCCAGATACCGATATCAAAATATAACTAAAGAAAAAAATGCAGATACATTTGTGTAATAAAGTGAATTCTAGAATACAGTGTCATTCTCCAAAATATTGTATTCATTTCAAAGAAGGACATTTTCTTTTCCTAACAATATGTGAGATTTTCCTTGAAAACAACAGCACTGAAATCACTTTCCCTAAGTGTTCGGTGCTAGTAGACCCATTTCATGTGTCTCTTTCCATCCAGGCTTGGTTAGGATTCTGTTAAGGCTTTATCGAAACATTACAAATTTATTAGGAATGTAAGACTTTTGGCATATGCGTATTGCTGTTGCTGTTTATTATGTTTTTTTTTTTTTCTAAATCACTTCAGGCATTAATTTTAAGAAAGCCTGCCTGGATTCAATTTATTTTAATTAAAACATAAAATGAGAAAGAAGTAAAGGTTGACACTTTAGGAACTTCTCTGAATAGGCTGTCTGCATTGTATCGTCTGTGTTCCAATTGTAAACAGAGACCGAGAATTACTGGGTCTTGCTTGATGTCATAGCCTTTTCACTATGCCTTTTGCTTGGGCTAAAATAATTAAATGGAGGAATTCTTTTTAAAAAAATCAAAAGGTTTTAATTTGGGTAGGCTAACACATTTTAATCAGAATATTATGGAGCTGATGTTTTGATTCACAGCAAAAAATGCACACAAATCCACTTATGAAATCGGTAATAAAATGACTCTGTGTTGAGCTTAATTTGACATTGGAGGTTGGGGAGAGGAGGAAGGAATAAAGCTTAGTGGGACAGTTACCACTGTTGTGAGTAGCCAGGTATTTATATACTTGGTTAGTGTCTATCTCTCTTTCTGGGTACATAAGCTCTATAAGAATGGAGACGAAGTCTGTTACGTTCTTTATTGTTGTAACTCCAAGAACTAGCTAGTGTCTGCAACTTAGTAGATGTTCAGTAAATAAGTACTGAAAGAATATATTCTGGAAATGGTGGAATTGTCATCTTCAGATGTTTTTGCCAGTCGTTAGGTTTCCTTTGATAAAATATTCTTCAGCCTTTGAAAACTTAAACTTTGAATTATGCCAAGTAATACCTGAATCCATCCTCCTTAAGAAATTTTAGAATGTTACTGATCCATCTGTTTCCAGCAAAGATGGAATAGCCTCATTACATCCAGGTCCTCCCTCTTACCACTCAAAGGCTCTAGAAATCATATAAAAATGAGCATAGGAAGACTTTGAGGGGTAGAAAGAAGAAGACAGATGGCCTAAGGACCTTCACACATGAGGAACCACATGGATGTGGGTCCCCTGGGTTTCCTTATTACTTGTCATGCATCATGTACAGAGCACTCCAGAAGCTTCCCACCTGGACCTCTAGTAAGCACAGACTATAAGAAAAGTCAGTTTCCCCAGATAGAGGACCAGGAAAAGGATGGCCTAATAGCAGAAAACCTTTTTGGCACTATTCACCCTACACCAGCCAGATGCCAGTGGCAAAAATAATCCCTCGCCTCCCTATAGTTTTAATAGGATAAAACAGAGAGCTAATCCCCCCTCATACCTGCCCCCCATGCTCCCAACCAGCAGAATCAAGTAGTAGTGCTTTAATCCCCTTACCTTGTTGTCAGAAGAACTAGGCAAGGAGCTAATCTCCCATTCCCTGCCTGACTGAAGCAGGCAGTGTCAACTTCCCTAACTGGTTGGCATTTGGGTAGCTGAGCAGGGACTTGGTCTTCCATCTCCTGCTTGGTGCAGTAGTCCAGAGTGAGCTGAGCCTCCACCCTTACCTCACATCAACAAGACTAAATGAGGCAGTGCAAATTGAGGGTTATTAGCATTCTCCTTTCTGCCGCTCCAGTGTGATGCTGAACCTCCACCCTCCACACCCATGCAGCAGCAATGAGACTGAATGAGATGCTGTGAAGTAGAGCTACTCAGCACTCTGGTTTGGCCCACCTGCATCCCCCACCAGTGATGGTTGGGTCCCATGTGGCACCAGTGAGACTGGTCAAGGTGGTATGAGGTGGGACTGTCAGTACTCCAGTGTCTCCAGGCCTAGTGTAAGTAGGGCCCAGTGGGAAGCTGAGTGTCCATGTCCATTCTGTAGCAAAAAGCACTGTGCCATTTCTCTCTCCAGTCTTTCACTCCTCCAGTGGCGGTGGAGTCCAACAGAGAGCTATGCTGACATGCCTACTCAGAAGCAACAAGGTGTTATGAACCGAGTCCCACTTTCGCCAGAAGGATGTCAGCAGGGCTGAGAGGAGAGCTGAATTGCCACCCCACCTGAATGCAATAAAATAGCATGACTCAGTCTGTCACTTTTGCCGAGATAGTGTTGACAGGGCCCAGTGGAAGCTAACACACACTCACCCAGCCCCCTGCTACACCTCAACAGGGGGATAACTGCTAAATGAGAAGATTAAATAGGAGCCAGAGTCTCATAATATAATATCCAGAATGTCCAGGACATAGTGGAAATCACTCATTGTACCAAGAACCAAGAAAAGTTTTTTTTTTTTTTTTTTTTTAATTTTTTATTGTTATGTTAATCACCATATATTACATCATTAGTTTTTGGTGCAGTGTTCCATGATTCATTGTTTAAGAACCAAGAAAAGTTATAAGTTGAATGAGAAAAGGCAGTTAACACGAATCAAGAATGAGTTGGATGTTGGAATTACCTAACAAGGATATTAAAGAAGTCATCATAAAAATCTAAGAAAAAAAAAAAAGAAAAGAAAAAAAAAGCAATTGCAAATTCTCTTAAAACAAATGAAAATTAGAAAATCTCACCCAAGAAGTAGAAGTTGTAAGAAAAGAACCAAATGGAAATCTTAGAACTGAAAAATACAGTCTCTCTCTCTCACACACACACAAACTTGCTGGATGGGCTCAGTAGTCCAGTGGAAATGACAGAGGATAGAATCAGTGAACTTAAGAACAAATCAGTAGGAATCATCCAGGAATTTCCCCAGTCTGGAAAGCAGAGAGAAATAGATTGGGGAAAAGAAGAAGGATAGAACCTGGGCGGGGGGCATGTCTGTGGGACAATAACAGAAGAACATAATATAATACAGCATTTATGAATATAATAACATTCATATCAGCAGAGACTGAGGAGAGGAGAGACTGACACTGAAAAAGTATTCAAAGAAATAATGGCAGAAAACTTCTTAAATTTTTGAAAGGCATAAACCTACAGATCCAAGGAGCTGAAGCTGAAAAACCCTAGATAAGATAAACCCAAAGAAATTCACATGAAGACTCATCAAAATTGAACTTCTGAACACTAAATGCAAAGACAAAATGGACTCATTATTTAAAGGGGAATTACCTATTTGAATTACTGCAGGTTTCCCATCTGAAACCAGAAGTGCTGTAATGGTTTTTCTATATTGAAAGAAAAAGACTGTCAATTATAGCAAAAATATCCTTCAGGAATGAGGCAAAGTACAGGGATTCTCAGACTTAGGAATACTGAAAGAATTTGTTGCTATCAGGTCTACCTTTAAAGAATGGCTGAAGGAAGTTCTCTAAATGAAAGGAAATGGTAGCCAAAGAAGGACTTGAATTCAGAAAGGAAAGAATGTTGGGTGGGTAAAAACAGGTGCGAATATAATAGACTATCCTTTCTGAAATCATGTTTTATGGTTGAAGCAAAAATTATAAACCTTACTGTGGTGCTCAATGTATATGGAGGCACTTTTAAGACAGTTAAACTTAAAAGGTGGGGAGGGTAGAGGGCCCTAAATCCTAAATGCAAGTAAATTTTCCACATGTCACTAGAAACGTCTCTACAAGTAGACTCTGATAAACCATGTATCCAATATTGCAATACCTGGAACAACCACTATTTCAAATTGGTCATACTCTTTCTCAGCATTTTTTTTTAAAGATTTTATTTATTTATTTGAGAGAGAGAGAATGAGAGCCAGAGAGCATGAGAGGGAAGAGGGTCAGAGGGAGAAGCAGACTCCCTGCTGAGCAGGGAGCCCAATGTGGGACTCGATCCCGGGACTCCAGGATCATGACCTGAGCCGAAGGCAGTTGCTTAACCAACTGAGCCACCCAGGCACCCTCCCGGCATTTTTCAAAACATTATTACACACCTGTGTATGTACCTTACCAAATGCACAGTGTTGGCTTAGGAGGATTTTACATAATTGGTTCCATATTCTATATGGTGTTCTGCAATTTGCTTCTTTATTTTTTAGTCAGTATGTTTTTTTACAGTGATTCCTCATAACAACTATGCTAGCTTAGAATTCACCACTTTATTTTTCTGTTCCTTTATTGAGAGATGATTTTCAAGACATTTTTTTTTCAGTTTAGCCCATTACAAGCAATGCATAATGGGCATGCTTATTGGAGGCTCTTTGAGTCTGTGTGTGTGTGTGTGTGTGTGTGTGTGTGTGTGTGTGTGTGTGTTTGACTTTTTCTAATTGAGATAAAATCCCTTGGGTATTTTCTCCTGTGTTGTTTCCTTGGTTCACTGTGGTCCATATGCTAAGTTAGATTCTTGCAGATCCTATTTCACAAGGGGTAGCTTTCCTGGAAATGCAAGGAAACAAGAGAATCAGAAGATGGGAGCCTGAATCACAGTAGGCTCTCAGCCAATGGGTTCAGACCTTGCTCGTTGCTCCTCCCAGATCACAAAGATGTTCAAGAAATCTTTTCATTATGCCCAAGGATCCCTGATTGCCTTTAGGTCCATTTCCTGGAGGATTCCTAGGGGCACTAGAAAACTTGCTCTCTTCTTTTCTTGATTTCTTACAGCATGGGTGGACATGACCCCTTGTACCTCTCTGGGCAGCCAAGATAGTTTAACTAGTCAGTAGGCCAAATGAATGGCAGGCAGAGATGCCAACACCGCATGCAGTCTGTGGCTGAGAGTGTTTGCAGGTTGGTATACCATCACTCACTGGCCAAAGTGGACACACAGTGTGGATGCCCTGTAGCTCTTTGGTGGGGTGGGGAGAGGACACATAGATGTAAATTGTACACATCGTGTGTATATCAGTTTTTTCGTGGTTGTAGTCAGGAAAATATCAGAGACAAAAAGAATTATAATAAATTAGTGATGATTGAATGGCTAACTAAAATTTTTCTGAGGACAAGAAGGCCTTTGTTAACTCCGTGGGAAGGGGATAGGAAGCGGGGCAGTCACTCCTTTATGATTATAATGCCCTTTGCATGAGGAAAATCTATTGGTTTTTAAGTGATTTTTTTTCTTTTTAACTTCCTTGTGGGTTACTTCTTAAATGTAAGTAAACTTGAAAGCTGACATGTAGGAGATTTTAGTTCCTAATTTGTGTTTCATGATATGCCTTAGGATGGGTGATTTATCTTTATCAGCTCCCACATAAGGGACATGAAGACTTTTACAAATAATTTTAAGTTCTGAAAATTTTCCTAAGAAAATACTGCTTTGGGAAATGAGGATGACCTCTTATTGCAGATTTTCAGAGCAACTCTCTGGGAGGTAGAAAAACTTTGAGAAATCCATGTATAATTAATGCATTTTTCTTTGTTTAGAGGAAAAACTGGATTGGGTTATTGGATTATTATTAAAAGCATTTAAGGTGACCTGTCTTTTGTAGTAAGGGCATTTAGATGGCTAAATCATGATAAAGGGGGCGTTGTGTTTGCCAGCTATTATCAGTCAAATTTGCATAAAAGGAATCATTATAGTGAAAGGCATTAAGTGCATTAATTATCTATTAAAGGGGTAATTTAACAATCATTAAGAGAGGCACTAGTAGATTGGTGATCAGTTTTACAAATGATGTACTTGATCTAAGCTTTATATAACACCAAAAAGATTAATCTGCCATTTTTACTTTGGTAAAATATACATTTTGTTTCTGTTTTCTGGTAGCTTCTGTTAAGGATTGAATATTGGAATGAATGAGCAAACATAAATTTGGTGCCTGTGCTATAACTTTGCACAAGATACATGGGAATACCAGTGGCCAGTTGTTGACCAGATATGGGTTGGTGGCACTGGTTGACTGACTCCATATTTCCACCTGCCATGGATGAGAAACCTTGCCGTTGTCCAAAGATCAACAGCATCACTCTCGCCAGTACCCCCAGTCACACTGGTCTTAATGGCAGTTGGAAGTGCCCCCCTCCCATCTTCTGGACATCACAGCTAGCAGCCTGGGGTCACCTTTGTCCAGCCTTTCTCATGTCTTATTTTGAAATGTCTTTGCCTCCATTGGGTTCACTGTGATTGCAAATGAAAGAAACCCGTTCAAGCTAGCCTCCCCAGAAGAGATTAATTTTTTAAAAAAATGAGGATAGAGAGTTAGCTTATGGAACCAAGGGCAGCAAAATAACAAGGTCTCCTGAGGGGCTGGGGAAAGGACAAAGGGAGTTCGTAGTAACTTAGGCACTCTCTCCCACCCACTGGTGTCTGCTGCTTCTCCTTTCATCCTCTTTTCAGCACTGGTTTCTGGGCTTTGCCAGGAACACAGGTCCCAGCCCTGAACTCACGTGCCTTTCTGAGGCCAGTGCTGGTTTGAGTCCCAACCCCGGATTCCTGGGAGGGAGAAACTGTGATTATATTTTCATCGTGTTGTGGTTCAATCAGCCCTGGTTCATAGGCTGTGGCCAGGGGACAGGTTCTGTCACAAAACATGCAGAGAAAGCTGCTGGCTGGCAAACCACCCAAGTAAGTCTGCCCTTGACATACCCCTTCCTTGCCACAGGAGACCAAGTTCTCCCCCTAGAGCCCCCTCTCACTGTTTTCCTCCCCTCCCATCTGCCCCTCCTCTCTTCCCTGTCTGATCGGCTTTTCCAGTGTAACAGTGACATCATATCACTGTCACACTGAATCTCTAAGGTCTTTCTGAGACTCTGATACCCACAAGTCCAGACCTCCTCTTGCATTCAGATGGCTCTCTGACCTTGTCTGGCCAGATTCTGCTTCACTCCCCTGTGGCCCTTTCCAGCACTCAGCAGGCTAGTGACCCACCCTGTCCTTACTCACACCCTGGACCTGTGTTCCTGCTTTGCTCCTTTTCTGGGGTGCTCCAATCTCTCTTCTCTCCATTTCCGGAGATCCAGCTCAGCCCACGTGGACCTGGGTTTAAGCATCTGGAGAGTGTGTATCGGGGCGGTGGGGGTGGGGGGGTCATACCGACTTGTGGGATTGGTATGAAAAGCAGCCCACACTGAGCTTTCCTCCTGGGGGCTGACGGTGGTGTTAGGAGTGACGTCAGCAACGGTAGGTGTTTTTTCTGTCATGTCCAGATCAAACGCCATCCTAAGCATGCTTCTCTTTACTACCTTCAAGCTGCCTGTCTCTTCACCATATATAGTTTAGCAAGTGACTCTTTTATAGTCTGTGCTTGTGTTCCAGAGCCCTCTTGCTGGATTACAGACTCTTTAAGGGTGGGAATGGCGTCTTCTCTTTCTTTCGAATCATTGCACCCAGCACTCAGGAAATGCTTTCTTCTTCCTTATTAGACAAATGTGATCTAGTTCAACTCAATACATGTTTCTAAGTGCCTTTTATGTGCACTGAAAAAAAAATTATCCTTGACCCAACAAGGGCGAATAAATTATGAAGGGTGATATATTTGATTGGCATGGTAACAGCACAAAAACTTCTACTTTCAAGTCTCTAATTGTGCATGGTTTTATATTGGCTCTTGAACAAAGAAAACCACAAAGACTGTTCTCTTTGCTTGAATTTGATTAAATTATTGATATGGACTTAAGTAATGGACTCATCAGGGTAGGCTCTATAGGAGGACTCACAGAGCCTATTTCAATCCCCTTCTCCCTTGTCTTCTCTGTTATCTCTCAGCCTGTGTGCACCTGTTAATGGCCATGCGACCTAGTTCTGACCAATGGCAAATTGACAGATACTCCTAGAGAGGGTTTCTCCTACCACTTAACAACATAAAGATTTGTAGAGAGAAGGCTTTTCCCCTTCTCTCTTCTTCCTGCCTGGAACACAGATACTGTGTTGGAGATGCAGCAGCCATTCTGCCACCATGAAGATGAAAACCACAGGCTAAGAATGGTAGACTGGGAAGATGGGAGAAGCTGGTACCTCAGTGGTATTCTTGAGCAGCTTTACCTGCCCTTAACTGCCCACTTCTGGACATTGTTACTCATGAAAAAAAGCAAAGCTCTTACTTATTTAAGTCATTGTTGGGTGGCTTTTCTGTTTCTTGCAATTGAATGCACTGTCAATGGATTAAAATCCACACAGCACCATCAAATCTTCAGCTGAAGAGTGCTAGGAATCATACTGCTTGGGCGCCTGGGCGCCTGTCTGCCTTTGGTGCAGGTCATGATCCCAGAGTCCTGGGCATTGGGCTCCCTGCTCAGAGGGGAATCTGCTTCTCCATCTTTCTCTGCTCCCCCCCCCACTTGTGCTATCTCTCTCTTTCTCATGCTCTCTCTCTCTTTCAAATAAATAAATAAATAAAATCTTTTTTTAAAAAAAAGAATCATACTGCTTGGTTGATCTCGCTTAATTTAGTTGCTCCCTAAATCATCATTTATTCATCCATTAATCCAATCAAGCATCTATATGTCCATTCAGTACATATGAACAGAGCAGGGGCCTACTTTATGTGCATCACTGGGCCAGGTCCTCTGAGAAACAGGGTTTCCATCTTACTTGTGGCCAGCCACAGCTGAAGGTGAGAGACCTGGTGGGGAAAGAGCTTGGACTTTTGGGGCATTGTGGAACCATCCCACTATTTGCTAGCTGCTTGGGAACTTGAACATGATCCACATCTCTCTGAGCCTGCCTTGTCTGCAGAAATGGCTATCAGTACCTCCCTGTAGGGAAGGGCTGTGTGGAACATTTAAAGATATAATGTACATCCTGGCGCACCACGCAGGTGCTGAATGAAAGTCAGTAGGGAAGAAGGCAAAGGGAAACTATTGATGAAGAAAAGCACCTTGAATCCACTTCTTTTATTTTATTGGTGAAAGAGACTACATACAGTCAGGGGGGAAAAGGGGCAGCTTTATAGGCCAGAACCAGTCTCTGGGGAATCCAGGCTAGACCAGGAATTCTTCCATACCACCAGCTGTCTGCCTTTTTCCGGGTTGTTTAGTTTTGTCCTCTAAGTATATGCGAGTCTGTGTGTGGTGGGGAGGCGGGCAGGCCAGGCATGGTGATGAGGCACAGTTCATTTTAGGCAGTGTCTTAGGTTGTGGTAAATTTGTTGCAAAACTCATAACTGGCAGGCTCCAGTTTCTGTATATTGGATCACCATATAACGTATCCCTGTCTACGAGTGTTAATTCTTTAAGGCTTCTTTGCTAGGAGAAATTAGGAAGCTGGGAGGGGCAAGGACCCTTGCACTGGATGCTCCCTTGCCCTCACCTGATGTATCTGCTCCGTGTTTACTGGGAAGAGAGAGACAGAGCTTCTGCAGTCTACCTGGCACTGGCCTCTGCTCTCCATCTGCGGCCGGCCGGAGGGCATTTGGCATCCTTTCCTTGTGGGGTTGGTCACATTGTGTTCAGCCTTCATGTTGTTTCTTGCTGTGTCTTGTCTTTAATAGGGGCAGATAGAAGAGATTGGGAAGGAAAATGACTTTCACAGTTTCTTACTTTGATCTGAGTCATGGATCACGGATCAAAGTGGCCACAAAGTCATCTAGGCTTTAGAGCGTTCTAAAACATGCTGCTGTTTTATTTTGTTGGGGAAAGCAGGCTGAAGATTTCGTTTCTATGTACTCTAATTCTCTTTGCTTCTGTACTTCCTCCTTGTGCTGTTCAATGTTGAAGGTGGATGCGAAACCACCAGGTGATGCCCAGTTTATGCCAGCAAGGCAGGGAAAGAGGGGAGACCTATCCACATGTAGTGTAACAAAGACGATGAGTATGACACCCTGTTTCCCCCTTATCATCTGTTCCCATCTTCTTTTGGATGCTTCTTCAATGAATGCCCTTGGTTGAAGATTTTAACCAGCTTCCCAGCTTTCCTTTAGCTGGAGGGAAGCCCCTGGCCGACACCTGGCTGTCGGACTCTCCCAGGACTTCGGTTTCTGCAGAATGTCCCAGACACTCTTCCGCTGTCATTTTCCTGACCATGATGTGAATAACTTTTGCCACTTGGAAATCCATGGTGGCCCTCATTCCTTCTTTCTCAAATCTTATTCTCCAGTCTTCCTGTTGATTCTGTGAGGTCCTGTTTAAATTGCTACCGTGAGTATCCTTTGCTTGCAACCAAAGAGCCCTGCCTGATGCCTTTTCATAAACTAGTCTATTCCTTTTCTTGCACATTTCCATCTCCTTTGGTCTGCAGGCAGCTACCTCCTGAGATGGGAAACAAATCAAGGGGACCAAGTAACATGAGTTGGGGCCCTATAGAGCTGGACCTCTCCTCCCCAGGGGGCACTCAGAACTGCCAGCCGCATGTAGCTCTCACTTTGGTTGGCTTTAAGTTAATGATTGGCCTGAATTTTGAGATCCTCAGAGTTATATACTTCTGAATAACATGGCTATAGGGGCTAATGAATCCTTACTCAGAACTTGGCTCACTACTCAGTACTGGTTTTAGGATTTCTATACTAAAAATAATAGTTCTGTTTCCTATTGCTTTAGAGATAGATATTCTTTTTGGAGAAGAGTCTACCTCTCCAAGTGCAGCTAAAATTCTGCATCCTCCATGAAATCATCCCCTCCACACTCCTACCTTTGCCCCTGAGCAGTGAGCCTCTGCCTAAATGAGTCAGAGCTACAGGTGCCATAGGATGCAAAGCTGAGTCCACCTGAGCCGGGCAGGGCTCTATAGGGTGGGTGTTTACAGCACCTCTGGCCTGCTTGTCCCAGAACTCCCTGAAGGCAGGAATTGCCTCATTCATGTTGTGTCTCCGGCTCCCGTCACAGAAGCCGCCCGAGCATGTGGCTGACCGTCAGTGTGCTCTGAGTGGACTGAACGGGTAGATGCTGTGGGTTGACAGAAGCAGCCCTGGTAATGAAGAAGAAGGTCGGGGGCAAGTTTGGGCTGCCTCAGTGCTGGGTTTCACCCACCTGTGTGGATGAAGGGGAGACATTTTCATGTCTGGCTCAAGATGTCTTTGCCAACCTGCAGTTTTGCAAGATTCTTCCAGTTTGACACACTCCATGTCTCCTCATTGACTTGCTGTCTGTCTTCCTTTGATATCATGTCAGAATCAATGCCCTTACCTGTTCAGGTTCTCTGTTCCCAAACTTTCGCCCATTTGGTCAAGAACTGTCATGGGGGAACATGCGTGGAGCATAGAGAGAAGAAAGAGTCTCTGCACAGATGGGAGCAAGGAGGCCTGCAGAAGGACCTGATTCGGGTGAGACCCCACGAGTGGTATGGGTGAGGGAGGAAGCCAGAAGCCAGGAGTCTGGGCCCACCAGTCATCCCTCTTCCACATGTGCTGTTGCCTTTTCTTCAAAAACTTTCAGAAAAGGACAGTGAGTAATGTAACAAACATCCAGATTACCACCCAGAATTAATGGGTATTCACCTTTTGCCATTTTTCCTTTTTTGGATATCCTTTTGTCTCTTTTCCTTAAGGAGTATGGCATCTTCTTGATCAAATCATGTTTGTGGTATTGTTCAAACGACTGGATTCCTAACGGGTGATATTTTAGGAGACATTACGATGGTGGGTCTAAGCCATCCCTGAATCCAGGCCGAGGACAATGTTCTCATCCCTCCCGCCCGCAGTGCTGGGGCGTCTGCGGTGTGTGGGGTCTGGTGTGACTGCCCGAGTATGCCCATGCCAGCCTCTTACAGTGTTCTCTGCACCTTTGACTCCCTTGGAATGGAATGTCTCTGAACCATATGCTCCAGAGATGAAGCTTCTTCCACATTCCAGATTCTTCAAGGTGGGATCTGGGAAAAGGGCCCCTCAGGAGGAACATTTTTTTAAGCTGAAAGCTGACATCTCAGCTAATTACACAATAGGCACTTTTTTCAGCCAACGGGACTGTCCTTGTTTGCAAATGTTGTGAACCAGACGTCCCGAGCTCATTTTTCTTTGATCCGTGTTACACAACTTCTCTGAGCGCTAATCTGTTCCAATTCGAAATAGATTAAAACTGCCACATGAATGGCAACTGCAGGTTTTTGTTCTTCTTAAAAATCATCTATCTGAGGGGGAAAAAATCCGAGAAATTCTGTTATGCTGGGTGAAAGTATTAATGATGATTTCCTTGCCAAGACGGTTAACATGAGGAAAGTATGAAGGAGAAAAAAAAGAGGAATCCTGGAAAAGCAACTTGTCTGGGGAGACCATCAGTAGTTTCAAAGGTTATTTCAGGAGGGGTGCTGAGGCTGGTTCAAATCGAAGAACCTCAAGTGGCTATGAGAGGAAGTTTCCAGAAAATGAACTATTTCCAGTGTTTTGTTTTCATGTCAGTCAAATGTAGAATACACAAGCCTGGTAAGCCAGACCACAGAAGTGAAGACTCGATATCTCATGTGGTGTGGTGGGGCCTCTGTGGCCTGGGAGCCATACAGTACTTTTGTTTGTTTAGATTCTCCCTGGCCTTGAACGATGACAGGAGGGCACCGATCTGTTGCTTCTGCTGACACTCAGGCAAGACACTGCTTGGTTCTTAGTCACAGTTCTACATCAGAGCAAATATGGGCCAGAGAGTCCAGCTTTCCTGTTCTTTTGACAATGATGCTTTGGCGATGGTGGAAGAAAGCTATGAGGATTTGTCTTTCTTATAATGAATGGCATATATTACTGAGAACTCACCTTTTGAGTTTTTTTGTTTGTTTGTTTGTTTTTTTTAGAAAGGGTGGCAGGCTGGGCAGAGGGAGAAGGAGAGAGAGAATCCTAAGCAGGCTCCACACCGAGTACCAAGCCAAACGTGGGGCTTGATCTCATAACCCTGAGATCATGACCTGAGCCGAAATCAAGAGTTGGACACTTAATTGATTAAGCCACCCAGGCGCCCCACCTTTGAGCTATTGTAGATGACACTTTGGATCATTCTAAGAAGGAGGATTCTAATCTTAGCCTTGGAGTCCTTGGTAATGAGTCCCTTGGTAATGTGTCCTTGGTCCTTGGTAATGAGTCCATTACCTAAATCCCCGGTAATGGATTCTAGTCCTTCATTGATACCTCTGGGAGAAGGTATTCCAGAAATGACCAGCTCACACTGAATTTAACAATAGAAAAGGCCTTGTTTATTGATTATATACACCAGAAAACTCAACCCAAAGTAGCACAGCAACAAAAAAATCTACAAAATGGTTTAAGGGGAGATGTGGCTCCAGGGAGGATGAATACAGGGTCTCAGAATAGGCCATAAGAACACCTGAATTCTGTGTTCATGATTTAGGCCCATATCCCTGGGATAGTCCATTCTCAAGTAGGCTAGGGTACCACAGCGCTAGCTTTATTTTCCAGGCCCAAAGCCAAGAAGAAAAGAAGAATCTATTTCCCTAGAAGCTCAGCATAAGGGTCTTCAGAACTGAAGCTCATTGCCTCTGACTGGCCTGAAAAATTTAGCCCAAGTCACATGCCCAGCTCTGAGTTGGCCACTGAGCACTGATTGCTGAGGCCTGAGTCAGAAACCTCTCCCTTGGAACAGAAGGAACCATCTTCTCTAGACCCAGAGTCTAGACCGTGTTCCATCCAGGGATTCAAATAATACCATCAGAACCTGGGCACATTCAAACAATGTCATCAGAAACCGTCTCTCCGTTTCTTCTCCCTGTGGGTTGTCTTCACTCCCAGATAAGTTATGTCCTCACTAGGTCAAAAGTAGAGGAGAGGTCTGGTTCTATTAAAAAACCGAGGATGAAACAAGAGGTAAAGCAGGGCTGCTGAAAGGCCCACACCTTGCAGGAAAGTGCCAGCGAGCTAACAAGAGGAAAAATGAGTAAGCAGACCTCATGTTCTCACCAGTGCGGTCTGTCTGCACCTCATTGGTCACCACTGAACCATGTATCAAACCACCCCAGACTTCCAGCATGCTTGTGGAGCAGATGGATTCAGCTGTTTCTGTTGTCCAGAACTCAGGGCTTTGTGACAGGTGCTTCACTTCTGCATTATTTCATCATTACGGCATCTTAACTTTCCAAGTGCAAGGCGAGCTATGTTCTTCTATTTGTCAGGGGAGCCATACATCATCTCTGTAGAGATCTGTTCATCTTTGGTTATGTCGCGGCTCTTCACGTCTCAGTTTGACTCAAGATGAATTTAATCATGGGTACTTTGGAACCATAGGAGACTTTATCTTATACTTATTTATTTTAGAGTGGTCAGTATCACTCAATCAACATTTTAGTGAAAAACAAGAAAAAGCAAACTACTTTTAATGTGATAGTTGAACTGTAGTTTTGAATCCCTCAGTTCGGCATGCTACGTTGGAATAACACAGATCAGAGGAGCTGGATCCAAGAATCAGTATGTGTTCTGTTATTAATCACACTCAGTTAATACTTCTTAGAGAGTGGATTTTACAAAACACAGGAGAGAGAGCTCAAGCTCTGGCTTCTTCTGATATACACAGTATAAAGGAAAAGAATTGCCCTCGTTGGCTAATATTGAAGAATTGCCTAAATATAGGAATTTGTCTCTCCATGTAGCTGAATATATAGGGCAAGTTAAATTCACTCCGTTGAATGAACATAGTGTGTTCATGCTTTTGATGAAAAAGATTTGCTAATTTGCCCTTTTAAGTTTTGTTTCAAGTTTGCTTTTCTTTATATTAAGGAAAGTAATAAACTCAGTGCTGGTTTTATGTCACTCTGTATCTAAATAAATATACACCCACAGGCTCTACTCTGTTTGTTTCCTCTTTGAGAATCCTATCTATAAATGCAATAACTGTAACGACTAGTTGTTTATGGAAGAAATGGTTGTTAAAGTATTTACTTATGTAATTCTGTTGTGGCTTTTTTCATTGTAAACCAAATCAATCTATAAATCAGGGTCACAGTTCACAGGTTTGCCACCGATTGGCTCTGGGGAGCTGGGTTGGACTTTATCTGCATTAGTTTCTTAGGGCTGCCATAACAGAGTACCACACACTGACTTAAGACAGCAGGGATTTATTATCTCATGATTCTCGAGGACGGAAGTCACATTACAGGTATCTACAGTTAAGACTTCAACGTATCTTTTGAGAGGACACAATTCAACCCATAACAGCCTGCCCTCTGAACCCCCAACATTCACATCCTTCCCATGTACAAAAGATTTTCAACTCCATCCCAGCATCCTCCAAATATTGTTTTAAAAAGATTTTATTTATTTATTTGAGAGGGAGGGAGAGCTAGCGAGAGAGCACAAGCAGGGGGAGCAGCAGAGGGAGAGGCAGAAGCAGATGTCCCACGGAGCAGGGAGCCTGACATGGGACTTGATCCCAGGACCCGGGGATCATGACCTGAGCTGAAGGCAGATGCTTAACTGACTGAGCCACGCAGGTGTCCCACATCCTCCATATCTTAACCCATTCCAGCATCAACTGTAAGTCAAAAATCTCACCTAAACATAATCAGTCCAAAGGCCCCAAACCTCATCTTCTAAATCATCTAAATCAGATATGCGTGAGACTCTACGTACCTACGACCCATCCTGGAACAAAATTCCTCTCCATCTGTGGACCTGTGAAACAGGTTATTTGCCTCCAAAAATATAATGGTGGGACCGGCATAGGGTGGCTATTCCCATTCCAAATCAGAGAAATTGGAAGGATAAAGGGGTCAGAAATCCCAAGCAAGTTTGCAACCCAGAGGGCAAGTTCCATTAGGTTTCAAGGCCTGAGAATAATCCTCTGTGGCTCCAGGCTTCACCCTCTGGGCCCCAGGGGGCAACCCCAGCCTTTGGGTCCCACCTTCTTTGGCCTCTGAATCTGTGGCTCTGCCCTCGGAGTCATTCTCCCTTCCCTTCATCTCATCTCTGTCTCTGTCAGGCCAAGGTGACCGTGTCTCTGCTGATGTAACAGTCTTCCACGAATGTCAGGGGGATCTGTGTCAACAAACTGGAAGGTTCTGCAATCCCATCTCTAGTCCTTGCTCCTGCTGAGATGGCTGATTGGATCCGGGAGTCACACCCCTAATCTCTCTGGCTGAAGTTGGCTCATCCACATTCTTAGTGTTCTCTCCAGAGCCCACTTTCTCATTTTTTTGGTATCTGGATAGGCGAAAAATTTTCCCAATCGCCACGTGCTGGTTCATTTTCGTTTAATAATTCTGCTCTCAATTTATCTCTTTCCTCTCAAATTTGACTATAAGCAGCAAGGAGAAACCAGGCCACAACTTCCACACTTTGCTTTGAAGTCTCCTCAGCAAAAGAATCCAGGTTCATCATTAACAAGCTCTATTTTCCACCCCACAGCAGAACAGAACTCAGCCAAGTTTTCTGCCACTTTATAAATAAGAATCACCGTTCCTCCACTGTCCATGACACATTCATAATTTCCTTTTAGGCCTCAACAGAAGAACCTCTACCATTCCTATTTCCAGCAACATTTTGTTCCTAATGGGTTATGGATTCTCAAAGATGAATAGAGCTTTCCTGTAGCCCTCTCTTCTTTCTGAGCCCTTCCTGGAATTGCTTGTAATGTCCTTACTTCTACCGACAGTCTCCTCAAAGCAAGCCAGACTTTTTCTATCATGTGCCTCGAAATTCTTCCAGCCTCAACCCATGACCCCATTCCAAAGCCACTTCCACATTTTTAGGTATTTGTTACCGCAACCCTCTATTTCCCGGTACCAGAATCAGTGTTAGTGTCTTAGGGTGGCCATAACAATGTACCACAAACGGGTGGCTTAAAACATAGGAGCTTATTATCCCACGGTTCTGGGGGCTAAAAGTCTGAAATCCAGTTGTTGGCAGGGCTGACCTCCCTCTGGAGGCTCTAGGGACGAGTCCTTCCTTGCCTCTTCTAGGTTCTGGTGGTTTGCTGGCAAGCCTTGGCATTGTTGGGCTTGTAGCTGCAACATTCCCACCTCTGCCTCTGTGTGGGTCCATTTCCTTCTGTGTGGGTCCATTTCCCTCTGTGTGGGCCCATCAGCTCTAACTTTGCTCCCCTTTGGCTCTAATCAGCCTCCCCTGATTCTTGGCCAAATAGTTATATATGGCAGCTTTAGCTTCTTTGTCAATAAAGCACTACTTCATCTGGTGCTTTTTTTTAATTTAACTTTTTGGAGGGTCGGCTTTGGTGAAGTATAATTTACATACAATAAAATCTACCAATGATAAGTGTTCGGTTTGATGAGTTTAGACAAATGCATTCAGTTGGGTAACCACCACCACAATCACTGTATAGAACATTTCCTTCACCCCCAGAAGTTCTCTTGTATCCCTTTATTGTCAGTCTCCTTACCCCATCCCTCATCCCTGATAATCACTGATCCACCTTCTGATATTACAGCTTTGCATGTTTTTCTTCTTCTAAAGATAATCCATTAATGAACTTGGTATTTCGTTTCTAGGGCTAGAACTAAAGTCCTGGTACAAGATCTACATAAATACTAGCTTTCATTAATATGAATGGGCTTGGTGAAATTAGGGAGAATTCGGTCAGCATTTTAGGATGAACCATATACCAGTGCTGATACTTGATAGCTTTTAATGTATGAAAAATGGGAATTTTGTGGGGTTCAGTCTGATAAGAGTAGGATAAAGAAGTCGCTCAAACTACTCCTGGTTGCTGCATAGGGAATTTGGTGTTGACCATCTTTGTCCCTTGCCTTTTACTCATTTGATACAGGTGGCTTTGTGCTTGGTGATGTGCTGACGTGATAGGATAAAGAATGGGTTATCACTGTAAGAAGGCAGCTGTCTTTTTGAATGTGATTTGCCCAGCCCATCTCCATCCTTCCTCATTTAGTGAGATCCCCTGATTTTCACTGGGGATCCCTCAGCCCTCAGGGTTTATGCCTTGCCCCATGCCTGGTCAAAGAGTGATATCTTCCTGGTCACAGTGATTGGTTCAAGGATGAACACATGACCCTCTTAGAGCCAATCAGAGCCCAACCCTAGGACTTTGCTGGAGCTATGAAGAAGACATGCTCTTTTCTACTGTGGAGGTTTCAGCCCAGGGCTATGAAAGCCATCCTGCCACTCTGTGGAGAAAGCCTGACTAAGAACAGAACTTATATAGAAGAAAGTAGAGCTGAGAGACAAAGAGTGAGACAGAATCCAGGTGACATTATTTGAAGCTCTGTCATATCCAGCTGTGCCTTAGACTCATATTTCCAGATATCTCACTTACATAAGCCAGTACTGTTCTTTGCTTTAACCAGTTGGACTTGTATTTTTCTGTCACTTGCAACTGCAGATTCCTGTCTGTTACAGCATGCCATCCCAAAGAGATAAGTGCATGATCATGTCTCTGGAAACTATTTAAAATATGTACTCAGTGGGCATCAAAACCAAAATTGTTTTAAGAATGCATCCCTTTTATTTATTTATTTATTTATTTTTAAAATTTTTTTATTGTTATGTTAGTCACCATACATTACATCATCAGTTTTCGATGTAGTGTTCCATGATTCATTGTTTGTGCATAAAACCCAGTGTTCCACACAGAACGTGCCCTCTTTAATACCCATCACCAGGTTAAGCCCTCCCCCCGCCCCCTCCCCTCTAGAACCCTCAGTTTGTTTTTCAGAGTCCATCATCTCTCATGGTTCGTCTCCCCCTCCGATTTACTCCCTTTCATTCTTCCCCTCCTGCTATCTTCTTCTTCTTTTCTTAACATATATTGCATTATTTGTTTCAGAGGTACAGATCTGTGATTCAACAGTCTTGCACAATTCACAGCGCTCACCATAGCAGATACCCTCCCCAATGTCTATCACCCAGCCACACCATCCCTCCCACCCTCCCACCACTCCAGCAACCCTCAGTTTGTTTCCTGAGATTAAGAATTCCCCATATCAGTGAGGTCATATGATACATGTCTTTCTCTGATTGACTTATTTCACTCAGCATAACACCCTCCAGTTCCATCCACGTTGTTGCAAATGGCAAGATCTCATTCCTTTTGATGGCTGCATAATATTCCATTGTGTATATATACCACGTCTTCTTTATCCAAGGAATGCATCCCTTTTAATCCAAACAAAAAAGGAAATCTTTTATCTTGGTTGAACCTGATAATGAAGAGAAAATTTAGCACTTTTTGCCCTTCTCTCTCTCTCTCTCTCTCTCTCTCTCATCTCTGAGACACAAACATATTAAAGAAAAAAATATCTTTTTGCTTCAATCTATTGTTAAGCTATAATGATGCCTTGGAGAAACATTGGAACATCTGGTCCTATGGACCTTTGCATCTCCTATTTTATAAGGGCAAGATAGGATCAAGGAAGCAATCTAAGGAAGCCCCAGGTTCTACCTGGGAGTGATTTGTGCCCATGAAGATTGTATTTTCCCCTTTCAGTCTGTTCTAGTGCTCTCTTCTCTTGATGAGGCTGGGTGTGTGGCAGCGGTTCTCACCAGTGTCCTGTTCCCACTTACTAGTCCTAATTCTCAACCTGATTCATGTCACAGGCACCCAGCCTGATTGAAAGAGACTAGACAAATTTATACTAGACTCTTGGGGCTATAGTTTTCCAGCAGAGCAAACAATTTCTGGATCAGTTAGCATCAACTGGACCCTGGTCTAAATCCTGGTTCTGCTAAATATTAGGAGTGTTTCCTTGAAGATGAGTAACTGTATCTCATTGAAACTTAGTTTGTGGGGCACCTGCGTAGCTCAATCAGTTGAGCATCTCTTCGGCTCAGGTCATGATTCCAGGGTCCTGAGATTGAGCCTCACATCGGGCTCTCTGCTCAGTGGGGACCCTGCTTCTCCATCTCCCTCTGCCTCTCCCCCTGCTTGTGGGCTTTCTCTCTCTGTCAAATAAAAAAATCTTAAAAAAAAAGAAGCCTGGCTTATTTATCTTTAATAATAATAACAACAACAACAACAACAACAACAACAACAACAACTCTCCTTTAGGATCACTATGAGGATTAAGTGAGATAAGGCACAAATAATGAACATTACAGCCAACATTTAAGTGCATACTTTATGCCGGCCCTGTGCTAAGAGCCTCTACACTAGATTCTCTTGGTTGCCTACCCAGCATCCTTACCCCTCTCTTCCATCCTAATAGAACCCTGATTTGGTTTAGGAATCTAATCCTTCTCTGGAAAGCTCTGTATGTTTTTCCAGGGGTCTCTTCCCTTTGGGGGAAGCTTGTCTTCCTCTATTTCCTTTGCACATGATTGGCTCAGGTCTAGGTGTGTGACCAAACTCTGGGCAATGAAACTTGAGGGGAATTCTATTAGGGGACCTCTGGGAAATTGTTCCCTTGATCCTGATTTGCTTCTGGACAGCATTGTTTCTGAGACCAAAACAGCTATAGCCATCTTATACCAACTAGAATACAAAATCATCACAGATCGGCAGAGCAAAGAGGTGGAAAGAATCTGGGACTTCCAAGTCATTGTCAACCGAACCAGTCATGCCCTTCCCTAACATAGGACTTCCTGTTATGTCCCATAATACAGTTCCCTATTGTTTAAGTCAGGTAGAATCTAATTATTGACACAGCTTTATTTATTTAATTTTTTTATTTAATCCTTAAATAGCTCTATGAGGAACCTGGTTGTTCAGTGCATGGTTACTTTTCCAGGATGGTCTTCTGGAATCTCCTCCAATCTGCTTAGTCCTAGAGGGCTTTTGATCTGCTGTTTGTCATCTGATTGTACCTCTTCCTGTTGTTCCTTTGATTCTGACTTTTCACAAAAGGACTTGATGCCACACAGCTCTGTGGACTTATAGGAAGAAGAGATGCTCTTAGCTCATGTTCTGGGAGGAAGCCTGCTCAGTAACTGACCATATAAAAGTGAATACACTTCCTCTTGGAATCCTCTAGCACAGAGCCATCATGCACATGGTAGGTGTGTTGCTATTTTATTGCTGTTTTATTGCTGCATAACAAATTGCCATATATCTAGCCAATTTATTATCTCTCAGTTCCATAGTCAAATATTTGGATAGGCTTGACTTGGTTTTTGGGTCTCACAAGTCTGAAACCAAATGTAGGCTGGGCTTGATTCTCATCTAGAGGCTTTGGGAAGAATCCACTTTCCAGTTCATTCAGGTCATTGACAGAATTCAGTTCCATGTGGTTGTCAGACTGTGGTCCCCACTGCCTAGCTGACTGTTGGCTAGGGGCTGCTCTCAGTCCCTAGAAGCTGCCTTCTGGCCCTAACATGTGACCCTTCCATCTTCAGAGCCATCAAGGACACAATGAATCCTTTCGGTGCTTCACATATGTCTGACTTCCTCTTTGGCCAACAGTAGGAAAAGCCCCCAAAAAGAAAAATAATTTTCTGCTTTTAAAGAGCTTGTTTGACCGGATCAGGCCCAAATCTCATATTTTTAGGTCAACTGACTTGAGACTTCAGTTCCATCAGCAAAATAGCCCCAGATTAATGTTTAATTGAATAATTAAGGTACAGGAATTTTGGATAGGGACCATCTTTAGAACTCTGATTACCATAGTAGTGTTGTATAAAATTATTATTATTAATATTATTTTGGTATTGAATCAAGGAGAGGACAGAAAAAATTGTTAAATAAAGTATCAAATTAATTGACTTTTACCTCTGCTAATTTCAGGACTCCTTTAATATGATATTAGTGTCACTCTGGTTATACTGCCCATTGTTGTAACCAAGAAAACCACAACCTAACAGAAAAAAAACCCAAACAAACCAGTAATTATGCTGATGTTGTTGCCTTTTTTATTTTTGGAAGGAAGAGAATTTGCTGATCTGGGCCAACATATTCCCCTCAATGGCTGGCACTGCTCATTACAAATGTTATTTGTATATAGTGTTTATTTATTTTGGGGTCTTGAGAAAAAAAGTTACTTATATTTTTAAAATAAAAATGGATTTAAACATGTGGAAAAGTTTAGAAGAAGAAGGTTAGTACAATCAATATAAAATAGTTGTAAAAGTGGACCTGCTTCATTATAATGTTGTGATTTCTGAGCCGTGTTGAGTTCTGATAGTTGCCCAACACTATAATTATGAGTAGAGCTAGGAAAGTGGATGCCCTTCAAAAGTTTGGGACAGTTGATTGGGATTTTGTAGGCAATCCAGTGTTGAAAAGTTTGCTTCATCATTTTGTGGTGTTATCTTTGGGTTGAGAAACAAGGATCATATAAAAAGAAAAGTTCAGAGATTCTTGGTGGATTTTGCCATACTGTGGCTTGTAGCCTATTCACTGGAAGCACCATGAAATCCTCAGTACTAAAGATCAACTTTAATTAACTTTCTAACAGAAAAGCAGCTAGTGTGTGTGTGTGTGTGTGTGTGTGTGTGTGTGTGTGTGTGTGTGTGTGTTGTCTTAAAGTGAGAGGTCCAGGGCCGCATTTTCCCCATATCGAATAAACAACAAGAGGAGTCCTAGCTGGCAAAAGGATACAGACCACTGCCTCAGTTGATCTGTCTCCAGGAAAATAAGTACAAAGTAAAGCCCCAAATGACATCTGAATGGGGGGGATAGCTCTGTGGGCTGCCCGTGACAACCCATGTGGGATCCTTTCTGTGCTTGAACTGTAAACCTGGGAAGAGTCTTGGAAATACATCAGTTCTGCCTGAACCCACTTGGGCTTGCGGAAAAGGAGAAGGAGGGGGTGAAGGAGAAAGAAGCTCAGTGGTCGAGGAGTAACAGTTATGGAGTCAGCCAGACAGGGCTTCAAGTTGTAGCTTGAAGGAGAGCCAGGAGAGTTTTTGAAAGACTCTGGGGTCTTCATCTGTGAAATAGAGCCGGGAGACTCTGGGGTCTTCATCTGTGAAATAGAGATGGTGATGATGATGATGATGATGATGATGATGATGATAAAATACCTGATGTGGGTTGAATATTTGTGTCCTTCCCTCCAAATTAATAGTTTGAAATCCTAACCCCCAATGTGATGGTGTTTGGAGGTGGGGCCTTTGGGAGGTAATCAGGTCATGAGGGGGGAACCTCATGAATGGGATTAGTGCCCTTATAAAAAGAGACCCCAGAGAACTTCCTTACCTCTTCTGCCATGTGTGGTTACAGGAAAAAGGTAGTCACCTAGGGAATAAGTTCTCACCAGACACTGAATCTGCTGGCACCGTGAACTTTTTGGAATTCCCAGTCTCCAGAACTATAAGAAATAAATTTCTGTTGCTTATAAGCCATCCGGTCTTATAAGAGATATTTTGCTATAGCTGTCCAAATGAACTAAGACCATGCCTCTTATCTTTGGATAAGATAAGTGATGCATGAAAGCATTTAGCAGAGGACCTGGCATGCAAGTACTTAGCATGCTGTAATTGAAGGAGATTCATGAAAGAAGGAAGCAAGAAAGATAGAGAGAAAGGGAGAAATAAGAGAAGGAAGAAATGGAATATGAGAAAATGAGACTATTGGGGGAAGACAGAAGAAGGAGGGTGGTGTAGGTCATCAGAATTTGATGCACTTATAAGAATAAGTTTATTTATTTATTTATTTATTTATTATTTATTTATTTATTTATTTATATTATTTATTTGTCAGAGAGAGAGAGGGGGCACAAGCCCAGGGAGTGGCAGGCAGAGGGAGCAGCAGGCTCCCCGCTGAGCAGGGAGCCTGGCATGGGGCTTAATCCCAGGATCCTGGGATCATGACCTGAGCCAAAGACAGCCACTTAATGAATTGAGCCACCCAGGCGCCCCTAGAAGAATAAGTTTAAATTAAATATTTCATTGCCCTAGTGAGGTTGAGTTCCAGGGATGAACACTGTTTACTGTGTGCCCCTTGGAGATGCTGAGTTTCTCCATTCTTTGATTGCAACTTTAACGGACTGGCCAGCTAGCCCACAGGATGCCTCTGTAATCCAGTGGTGATATTAGGGGAGCTCAGGGAATATTTTGTAACCACCAATCTTTATTTGTAAACTTACTCTACACTGAAAATGTTGGCATCAAACTTTTCACTGTGACTCTGAGCACAGAATCTCAGGAGAACTGTAGTCTAAGTAAAATATTACCTTGAATAGTGGGGCAGGTTGGGAATGAATGAAGGAACTCAGGGGAGAGATCGTCCCCATGGAGCTTGAGACTAAAGCGTTGATCTGTGCCCCTCTCCAAGTGCTTAGTTTTGTTCCTGGGTTCACTGCCGCTGCAGCTGTCCTTTTGTGAGTTGTAAAGGAAAGAGCACACTTTTTTATGAGGACCAGTGTCCTGATTTAATCTGGGGCAGAATATCTCCAAGGTCTGCCAGCGATTCTGCTTTTTGGAGAATAAGATAATTGACTCACTTCCTTTGGCAAAATGGAAAGTCTCAGTTGCAGCAAGGGAAGAGACAGGAATAGAGGGCTTTTTGCTTTGTTTTGCTTTGAGATGTTGGTACTGAAATCCATTCATTTAGAATAAATGAAGAAATCTCCTTTTAAGAAAGTGAACCAACATGCCTGGGAAGTCCCGTCAGTTTCTTTGGGCTCTTCCTGGGGTCTTGGGGGGAACCACCAAGATCAACTACTGTTCTGTACCTCCAACTTTGTCTCCATTTCAACCCTGTTTTGAGAGTCAAGCCAAATACAAAGTGGGCTTTTTAGTTTGTAACTAATGCTTTGCCTAGATTGGAAGGCAGTTGTATAGTTTGCTAAGGCTTCAGTAATCCCTTTACCTTTACTGTTAAAGATGTAGGTGAGCGGTAAATAGGAACATGAGCACCTCTCTCCAGTCATCCTGTCAAGAAGCAGTAGATAGGGGGCTCCTGGTGGCTCAGTTAAATGTCAGACTTTTGGTTTCAGCTCTGGTTGTGATCTCAGGGTCTTGTGATCTCAGGGTCTGCATCAGGCTCCATGCTCAGCAGGGTGTCTCCTTGAGGTTCTCTCTCTCCCTCTCCCTCTGCCTCTCCCCCCTGCTCCCTTTTCCTCTCAAATAAATAAATAAATCAATGAATAAATAAATAAATAAATATATATATATATTTTTTTAAATAGAAGCAGTAGATAGGATGGCAATTTAGTGGCTGGATGTCCCATCAGGGGCAACACAGGGGATGCTGGGTCCTTTTGGGGAATGTCAGCAGAGACTAGTGCAGGGCCTGGCTCATATTGGTCACTTTGAGGATGTTCATTGATCAGCAGATATCTGGGTAAATTGGGCTTCTAGGAATGATACTGATAGCTAAGACTCAGAGCTCAGAGTGTACTGGCTCATACGTAAAGTGATCCGCTGGCATGGAGTACCTCACCCTGTGAAGAAAGAGCTATCCTCATTTTTTTTGAGATGGGAAGCAGGTTCCCCACTGAGCAGGGAATACTGTATTTTTGTATCTTAGAGGAATAAATGATCTAGGATGCTCAGTGGGCAGCTGTTATTCAAGCTTTTTATAGGTCTTTATTCAATGGCACATCCTATCTCCAGAACCTGGGAAATCCAGCTCTGCCTTAGCAGGCTCTCTTATCTCTTATAGGGTTAATTATGTAAACCTCCAGGAGAATTTCTTCTCCACTTAATGGTTCGTCAGAATATGAGACTTGCAGGAAACTACTCGTCCCTGAATCTCACACACCTGCATGAGTTTAGACACGTCAAGTCTATAATGGGACTTAGCCCTTCCTCTGCACCTCTCAACTTACACCATAGGCGCTCCATCTGAAGCGATTGCATGGAGTTTGCTGACCCTGAGAAAGCATTTCTTTGATTTCTCATCATGCCTCTTCTTGGAGTTTTGAAGATAAAATGCTTTTGCTGAGATTGTTGCTTGGTACAGAGCCATGTGACTTTGCAGCCACCGAGCGTGCATCCCGTAATCAAAAACATTTTTCTACATCTTGGATCATTTCATTAGGCTTTCTTATCCCATTTTGCTGCCTTGCCCCACTACCAGCATTGTTTTCAGTTCCTGGGTGGTAGTAAATACATGTTTCAGTTGCTGAAATGGGGGGTCATATAATAAGAAAAAGCATAAAAGCAGGGTTGCAAACAATATGTTATAGAATAAAATGTGCATGAAAATTTTAAGCTTCCACATGGGACTTTCAGGAATTTAATGATTGTGACTGGTCACCTTGGGCTGCCTCGGATTTCCAAAAATACTTTAATTTCTTCTCCATTTGGGGCACTTTTGATGAAAAATGTGGACTTCTGCTTCCATATACCTGTGTGACGAGTGGTGTTAAAAGCCTGAAAATCCTGGGAACAAACTCCAAATCTGAAGTGTATGGAAGCGGGGAGGTGAACCCTGGGGTCATCTGGTGGAAATGCCATGCTGACAGATGTGGAGATAGAGGCTCTACAAGTGGACGACTCATGCAGGTGCAAAAACAATCCTGAGCAGAAGATCCAGGCTTCTGACTCAAACCTGAGATCATTCCTGCCTATGATGATCACAGAAGTCCCTGGGTCCTAGGACACTCTCTGATCCTGTGTGGCTTTGCCTCTGTCAGGAGAACCAGTGAGGTCTGGAGATGCTCGTTTCCCAATGGCCTCCCAGAATCCAAGATCCCTGGAGATGGCCAGCCCTAATGCTGTTGCTTCTAGGAAGGAGAATGTAGAGGTCAAACATTAATGAGTGGCCTCTGGCTAGGCTACCCTTGGGTAATGAAGCAGGAAGGACATTTGATGAGAAGCCACCCATGTATTTTGTCTTCTAAGTCTTTGGGACAATCACCAGCTTCTCCCAAAACTTCACTTGCCTTTGGTGTCTCCTTTGCACAGCCAAAGTAGAGTTGTGTTTTCAATGTGTTCTGGGTTGCCTGCAGGATTTCTCAGAAACCTCAAGCAGTCGGATAAGCTGTGTGATCTCCATTACCACCCTCTGGAAAACCTGTGGCTAATATTTCACAATGGCCCTGGAATCTGGGGTAGCTTCTCAGTGACCTGGCTTCTGTGGCTTCTCTGGGGGTAGATCAAAGACTTCAAAACAGGCCAGGCATGTGAAATGATTGCTAACTGTTCTCAGTTCTTCCACAGCTATTTGTTCTCGAAAGCCCAGCCTTTACATCTTTTTCCAAAAATTGTACGTGGCATTCATTCTCCAAAGCAGTTGAAAAGCTAATAGACATTCTTATTTTATTCCACCCCCGACTACAGGCAAATCTGTTGCTAGATGAGTTTATCTGAATTCCATTTGCTTAGACCTTGTGAAATGAATACATTTGAATTAATTTGTAGCTTTCCGAGGAGAGGGAAGTGATGCTTTGAGGGGTTAAGCAATGTCTGTGTTAGTTTATATAAATGGATCTTTATGAGAGCAAACATCCTCACACCATGTTACCATATCAGGTCTATTGGTTTATACAAAATTTTCATTAAGTGATGCTAAAATATACACATGGGGCATTTGAAAATGAGTTTTTCACTTTGAACAGCCGTATATTTATGTTTCTTTGGGTTGCGTTGGCGGATTAAATATATTTTCCCTTTTAAAGCTAACACTGGGGAGAAATATGCATCAATAAGTATGTAAGTTATAACTCCAATTCCCAAAAAACTGCATTTGCTGTATTTGGTAATTCTCTAATACTGTTTTTTTTTCCCATAATAATTAGAGCAGAATTGAGTTGCCATAAAAGAAACTCCAGACTTTGCTGTCATTTGTTGGAGGGCGTGGGGAAATCAGAAGCATTTGGCTTCTTTATAAGTTGAAATTTTTATTATTGTATTTGTATTTCTAAATGACTGTGAATGGGACGGTGGTGGGTAAACTCATGAATGTTAATCTGGCCATAGCTTCCGCTTTCATAACACTTCGTTCTTCTGTCCTTTATTACACTGTTATAGACATTGATGGTTCAACAATGGGAGCTTTTAAACTAATGGAAGTCTTTCAACCAAATAGAATGCCTTCATTACTAGTGAGTAGGGAGATCTGAATGTGAATTGAGGTGGTTTAAACTAATCTAACATTTTTATAAAAGACTGATACCCATAATTTATGTTTATTTTCGGTTTTCTTTGATTTGAATAAATGAGGGCAGGGATTTATATTATTTCTCATCTTTTCAAAAACATGCCTAGCCTGGGGCCCAATTGCATTGGTCAATATAACAAACAAACCTGAAAGGTCAAGGGATTAACACAGAAAAGCTTATTTTTTGCTTATGTAAATGCCACTGTGTGTCCATGAGTGGTCCAGGGCATTTCTCTTCCAGTGGGAGACTCAGGGACCCAGACACCTTCCATTATATTATCTGGAATATGAAGCTACTGGAACTGCCACAAGGGGGGAAGACAGTGTGTGATACTGAGCCCTCTGTCAAGTACTTTAGATATTGAACGACACCTGTCACATCTATTCACTGCCCACACGAACTACAAGGGATACTAGGGAATGGAGGAGACTACATGGGGTACTCAGCACTACTGTCTCAACCACCCCGACACATCACAGGTGCCTGGCAAATGTTAATTCAGAGAGCGAATGAATGAATCATGAATCCTGTTAAACTGCCTGGCAGTCGGAGAATGCTATTGCTATATTCAATCAATAGAGCAGGGATTGAAAAGCACTGGAGAAGTATTAACCTTAGTTGATTAAGAAATATTAACCTTATTTGCATCATCAACAGCTCTAAAATTTGGTTGCTGGTTTTAAGTCCAGGTATCTCGGCTCTGCCCCACGATGATTTTTTTTTTCAAGGTCCCGACACAGTAGCCTGAAAACATTCCATTTTTTGATCCTAAAGGCCTCTAAAGCAAACAGCATCTTACAGTTTATTAGGTGGAAGTGTTTCAGAGCCTTTGCAGTGTGCATGGTAGGAATGGACCTTGTTCAGGTTACGGAGAAGGTTAACCTCTATTGACAAGATGAAATTGAAGCCGTTTTCTCTCGCCACAGAGCAGTTCCCGATCTGTATTGTCAGCACGGAAGAGTTTATCCATTTTCTCCAAAACATTATCTCAAATGAAGTGTCAGAGCACTAAATGGATTTACCAGCTTCTCTTATTTGTTATTTTGATGTTCAATTTTTTATCCCATTTATTTATTGTCATATGAAGTTAAAACAGTAACAGAAATAAACAGGGGAGGCTGAGCAAGAAAAAGATCACAACCTCACAATCTTCCATCTTATTCCTGAGTAATTGTTGAGGAATCCTCAAGGAGTGTCCTTATATTTAATTTCTAGTTTTCTTTTTCTTGACTCATGACATCTCATTTCCTCAACATATTGTAATTCAAACAGGTCGGTCCACTCAAACATATTCAGAGCGCTCACTAAATACAAGACAGTGTATGATACAGGTATGTTGCAAGAGATGCATGCTTTTCCATGATACCTTGTTAAGTTGCAATTCCGGAAAGCAGCCCAGGGCAACCAAAAATGGCGTAGGTGTTGGACTTGATCACATCGGGTTTCCAATGT
The DNA here is from genome assembly GCF_009762305.2 of Zalophus californianus. Lineage (NCBI taxonomy): Eukaryota > Metazoa > Chordata > Mammalia > Carnivora > Otariidae > Zalophus > Zalophus californianus. The sequence continues at coordinate 22,721,954 of NC_045595.1, forward strand.
GGATTTTGCCACCTTCTAGCTGTAGGACCCTCAGACAAATTACTTAATCATGCCCAGCTGCAGTTTCCTCATGGGGTCAGATGGGGGCAGGAGAGTGTGCAGAAGACCTTAAGAGATCCTCAGCAAGGACACAGTACAGTCCCTGGACACAATATCCTCCATGTAGCTTCAGATAACACTGGTATTTTATGAAATGACACTGAACTTACTGTGTGTAGAAAATACAATAACATTTTTCTAGATTTGGCAAAATCCTATATATTCTCAATATGTCTAGAAAAGCTTATGGTTGCTCTTCATTCCATTCTTTGCCCTGACCCCCAACAATATCCCCACCCCAGGTATATACTAAGTCAGCCTTAGTATATACCTAGCCCTACATATTAGGCACCCTAGTGGTTACTGCACTTATTATCACTTATTTTTTCTTTATCTGAGAAGCTGTTCATAAGATGCTAGGTAGTGGTGGAAGAGACAACATCATAATTTGTTAGCTTGGTAACTGGCACTGGAAGTCCCCTCCTTGTGGTGTGTATGCTGTGGCCTTGGAAGTCTCTTCCCCTAATTAACAGCCCGTGAGAAACGCAGAAGTAAATCATCAGAGCAACTGGAGCACTGTGATAGTAAGGGCTAGAACATTCTAAATTGCAGTACTAATCATGATAATAAGGCCACATATTTTATGTCTCCCTTTTAATTGCTTCTTAACTCTTCTGAGTAAGAATGGCATAGTTATCATGATGTAGAGACTAGGGGGTGATTTATTTCTTACTTAATCTGGGCTTTATGAAGAAACTTTTTTTAGTCTGTTGGGAATTGAAGAACAATTTAGGTAGATAATTTTAAATACAGTTTAATACACTAATAGGCAGCCCCCTGAATATGGATTTGCCTTAGAGGCAGGGGATATCATCTTCATAAAGCATCATGCTCTAAAACCCAAATACCCTGGTTGAGTCTTGCTCTTCTGCATTTGGCTACTCAGTTATGGATTCAAATTCATAGGTGAATTTTTTTTTTTTTTTTACTTGAACCAGAAAATCTGTTTATTGGACACTTAAGGAGCTCATTATAGGATGATTAGTCTTGTAAGTTGTTCTGCTGGTTTGGACCTAGAGGTCACATGTTCTGATTCAACCTACAGTTCTTGAATGTGAGCCATGAAGCAATCAATGATTTCTTAGTGATGATTTCATATACAGTATGTTAGGTCAGTAAGCTCTTATCACAACCTTTGTAGTGTAGTATAGTAGACACCTTTTGGGGTCTCTGCCAGGCTAACAAGCCCCCTGCCCCCAGTAGCCCCTCCATTCATAAGTGTGGGCTCCAAGAACCATGTTTATGTTGTTTGACCGCGTCGCCGTTCCACCCATCCCAGGACCACCTGACACATGGTGGACCAGCTACATTCCCTCACCTTGGATTTGGGAACTGGGTAAAAAATTTCACTTTATCCTGGGCTAATCTCTGAGTAGAAAGGTGGAAACATGGAGACTCTATGGGTCTTTCTCTTTGCTCCATGAACCAATGGGCCAAGAAAGCCAGTCTTTGGAGAGGAGACCGGAAAGGGACAGAAAGGAGAAGTGAGAGAACTTAGCCCAGGAGTCTGGTGGCTTTCTTGATTCCAGATCCGGGCCTTTCCTGAGGCTGGACTGCTTTCCGTCTCTTGAATTCCATCAAGCGCTTTCATATCTTAAGGTAAATTTTGTTACTTAAAAAAATAACACGAGTAGATGTTTTTATTTCTCTTTCACTTGTGAGAAACACTGGAGCTCAGGGAAGTCAATCTTATGGCAAGAGTTGATGGCAGTGTTTCCGAACGCTTGGTCAAAGTCCAGCAACCTGAGTCAAATTAGAATCAAAAACGAACGGCGGATCTTTGGCTCACTTATCTGGGTATTCCAAGGTGTAACTCTGCCTTTAAGCATGACTAGAGTCAAGATTTGACCAAAATCATTTGATCAAATTTCCTTCCTTGCCAGCTCTTGGCTCTGTTTGTTTCTGTGTGGCTTTGTTCTCAGGAGAGTGATCCCTGAGTGCGGGGCAAGATGGCTGTTGGCAGCTCAAAGCAGCAACACTGCAACTTGTGACCCTTGTTAAAGGGTGTGCCAATGTAAGTCTCCCAGCATCCGTTGCATTGCCTGAAGAGGGACTCTGATTGTTCAGCCTGGGTCACATGCTGGAGTATGAGGGCCCCCTTGATTGACATCTCCCCCTGTATCAGAAATTTGGGGTTTCATTAATGAAATAATGGAGAAGAGATGCTGAGCAGACCAAAGCAATCTTATTTCCTCACATTTGCTGTTTTTTCCTACCTGAGAAGAAGTGACAGATGATGCTCATCTGTGTGACGGACTCCCATATGCAGTTTTTCTCCTCCAGCTGTTAGTCACCTCCACTCCCTCCCACTCAAGAAAATCAATCTGGATACAGATGATTACAGCTTATTATTCAGATATCCTTAAGTCTACTCTAATTAGAAAAGGCAGTCCTTTGCAAATGTGAGTACTTCCACCATTTTTAGTAACAAGTGTGACACATCTCACAATTGCTTGGGGGCACAAATCCTGCAGTGAAAACCCCTGCTTTAAGATGGATGTTATCTAGATCCATCTGAGATTGATGGTGAGGATAATTGTATCAATATCTTTTTTGACACAAGCCTACCTATTCAAAGCACATTTGAGTGCCTCCCAGCAGCCAGACCCTGGTGTAGACACTGGGCTTCAAGCTATGAGCAAGACAGAAAAAGTCACTCTATTTATATGGAGCTCAAGTTTTTAATGGGGGGTGGGGAGAGGGACATAAACTTATGAACAAATAAAAAGAACTTCGGATATTGAGTGAAATAAAGAAAATAAAAGAGGGTACTGGGCCTGTTGTTGTCCAGTACGGTAGCTACTAAGCATGTGTGGCTATTTAAAGTCGATTAAAATTTATTAAAATGAAATCAAGTTAAAAAATAAGCTCTTCAGTCACGCCAGTGATATTTCATGTGCTCAATAACCATAAGTAGATGGTGGCTGTTGTATAGATAGTGCAGATATAGAATATGTCCATCATTGCTCAAAGTTCTGTTGCACTGGGCTTGACAGTGACTGCAAAGATATAGCCAGGGGTGCTTAGGAAGGCTTGCAGCAAAGCTGAAATTTATGCTCAGACCTAAAGTGACCCATGCCGAGGTCTCTGGGAATAGCATTCCAGGCAGAGCAGACAGTAAATGCAAAGACCCTGGGATGGAAGTGAACCTGGCCTATTTCAAGATCCAACAATGGTCAATGTGTCTGATTGTTGGGGAGGCAGGGAAGAATTTGATCAAGTATGATCTTGGGTTTTATCCTGCACCAATGGAAGCCATTGCTTAAGCAAAGTAGTGACAGCTTTGTTTAATTTCTGAAGAATCGTTCTGGCTGCTGGTGGGGAAGGGGAGTGGCAAGGTTAGAAGCAGCACACAGAACATCTTCAGAAATCATTTGATGAATGAAAAACCTGATGAAAGGGCCCAGCCAAGCTGGGGGTGTCCATTAGTCTGACATCTCTTTGCTAGGGCTTGGGCCCTGATAGAACTCACAGAGGAGTTTCCAGATGCCTTGAAAGACCTCCTATCATGGTGTCAGATCGAGTGGTCAGCCAAATAAACCCTAGAGCATCCTGAGCCCTCAGAGCATGAGAGTTCCCCCAACAGTACCCCTGTCTTTCAAGGCCAAAGCCTGGATCACTATTGGCTGCCCTCAGCTCTTCTGAGCTCCACCATGTCTTGGGGACCACTTCAGGGCATTGCTGCTGTGGGATATTCATCCCTTCATATTTCTTCATTAATCTATTGTGGGCCAGCCGTTGTATTTGGCGCTGGGATTGCAGTGGCACAAGAAAAGACAGCTGTGGTCCCTGCAAACATATATCTCACACTGTAGATGGAGACTGTCTCAACCAGAGAATCACGTGGGTAAGTGTGTGATGACCCCAGGATGAGTGCTGTACATAAGCAGTTCAAGAACACCCAACCGGGTTGTCCTCAGTCAGAGAGGTCAAAGGAGGCTGCCCTGAGGGTGTGATAATTGGGCTGGATTTAAGGAGAAATAAAGATTATGTAAGTGGAAGCTGGAAAAAGTGTTTTGGACAGGGGGAACAGCATGGGCAGAGGCCACATGGACCATAGAGCAATAGACAGGCTAACAGCCCAGTGAGCCTGGGGTGGATGGAACAGAGGCAAGGTGGTGCTAAGTTGGGGGGCTGGGCAAAGTGGGTGAGGAGGGACCCACTGGGAAACCCATCACTGGGGAGTGGGAGATGATTGTGTTCTCACCTTGCCTTTTCAAATGCTTCCCTCTGTCTTTTGTCTACCAGTCAGCTCCACTATGATAGCAGCTTTTACTACTGTCAAAATCCTGTTAGCTAGAACTATATGAAATTACCAATAAACAACCATCTTTGACCCATAAAAAAGGCAGCTTTCTACAGTACAACCCAATACTGTGAGTCAAGCACTAAACTGAGTGCTTTTTGGTTTTGACCCTTTATTTATTTATGACTCCACTCTAACGTGGGTGGTTGTAATCCCATTTTGTGGATGACATAACTGAGAGACTGTGGCTAAGCAGCAGGGCCAGGATTTGAACCCAGCATGCTGGAATTAAATGCTCCCACTCCAAGACTCTTAAAACTAAATGCCAAGTGGCCAGCTAGCTTGCAGGAAGCCGCAGTCCAAGGCCTGCCTAAGTAGCTTGTGAAGTAGGCCGTTAATACTTATATTGGAGTATTCTCAAGTGGCCAGAGATTCCAGATGGCTGGGAGAGGGATATTCATTATCTTTTTTTTTTTTTTCAAAGAACTGTGACACTTCGGGAATTATAAATGAGTTAATGTAACATTAATACCTAGAAATATTCTGCAACAGATCATTAAAAAATCAATTCTCACACAGGCAGAGAAGATGAGATTATTGAGTAGTAACCAGACAGCACTAGACCTTTGGAGAGGGGCACGGATGAGTAGCAATATACGTCGCTTCCCCACAGGATATGCATGCACTGGGAGTTTGGTATTTGCTTGGCTCATTTGGAACTAATGTTTCCTAATAATTTTTATTTTTTAATCTAAGTTGTAAAAAACTGGCCATCATCCCAGAGCAGGGAAGGGGGAAAAATGAGGAAAAAAGGAGAGAACCAAAACATATAAAGAGCCTGCTCTGGGCACTGTGCCCATTGCTTTTGTACGTTTCATCCCATTCAATCCACAGAAAGACCTAACGAGGTAGATGTCACCATTGCCCTTTCACAGACAAGGAGAGTGAGTCACAGAGCTGGTAGAGTGCCCTTCAGAAGCAAACACTGTTTCAACCCTGAGCATCAGGCGCCGAAGCCCCTCCTCTCCTTCCCATATCCGGCTAGTTTCCTGCTTCAGGAGTGGAGCATACTTTGAAATCCAGGCAGGGGGTCCTTGGGATGGGAATCAGGAGGCCCACCCAGATCGCTCCCCTGGCTGGGAACTAAGCTCCAGGTGGTGAGTGGGAAGGGTCTTCCCAATGGGTAGTGAAACATGAAAATATAAGTGGTGCAGAGAAGGAGTATTGTATCCATTCATTCGTCCCACCACCTGACCTAGGATGTCCAGGCACTGTGCTTGGTGCCGGGGATGTGAGGATAAGAAAGGTGCCCTGTCTCTGGGAAGGACAGAGGTTCCTGAAATTCCGGGATGCATGAGCGCCTGCATGCCCTTAGGGGGCTTACCTCCCCAAACAAACCCTCTAAGGGCTTCCAGAGGAAGAATAGGAGCAAATACTGTGAAGGAAAGAGCCAAAACCCCCACTGATTTCCCGAGTTGGGAGAGGAGAGCAGAGCAGGCAGGGTAACCAGGAGGGAGAAAGGCGGCCGGGGAGTGGGAGAGCCCTGAACCCTAACCACGGCTGCCTTTGATTTAGTTCTCACCTGTGAGAGGAGCTTGATGTGCAGCTGTGAAGGAGTTCATAGTTTCCTCACTTTATAGGTGAGGGAGTTGAGGCACATAAAGACCAGGTAGGGAGAGACGGGGATGATTGGGCAGACAGGACGGGGGGCTGGGTGGAGACTGAAGCCAGTCTTGGGGCCAGGGGGGAATGTGCACAGGCCAGGGACCCGTCCAGGCTGGAGGGTGCTGAGGCAAGTCTTCCTGATAGGTTCTTGGAGGCTCTTCATCAGCAGGATGTGATGAGTGTACCAGTTAGCACTCAGTGCTTGCAAGTAACAGAAACCCACTCAAGTGAGCTCAGCAGAGTTTATTATAAAGACTGAGAGGAGGGACTGCCTCAGGGAATCCCAGGGCATTGCTTCTACCTGCCCAGAAGGCGGGGAGACTGGGGCAAAAGCCTTCTGTGGAAACAAGTCTGTTGTGCCAACAGTAGCAAGAGGACAGTGTGGCAAGAGTGGGGTGAGAGGCTGTTCAATGCAGGAGACCAGGTGGGCAAGGGGGGCAGCAGCTGGACCACAGAGGCTTTCAAAGCCTGGGGGAAGGGCTTATCGTGAGGGTGTCAGGAAACCCCTGGAGAGTGATGTCGTCTGATTCACATTTCTCCGTAGTCACTGGCTGCTGTCTGGATGGATGGCAGGAGACAAGGAGTTGGTTGGGGGCCCAGGTGATAGGCAACTGCCACAGTCCATTGTGAGGGGATAGTCACTGTGACAGTTAATTTTGTGTATCAGCTTGGATAGGCCATGGTACCCAGCTGTTTGTTTGGTCAACAGATGACCCTCCCTAACCAGGGGTACCTTATCCAATCAGCTGAAAACCTCAAGGAGCAAAGACAGATTCCGTGAGGAAGAAGCAATTCTGCCTCAATATTGCAACATGAAAACCCTGCCTGAGTTTCCCACCTGCCTGACCCGCCCTCTGGAACCTAGACTCAAGACTGCACTACCTGATCCTATAGATTTTGGATTTGCTACTCTCCACAGTCAGACGAGCCAATTCCTTCAATAAATCAGTATCTCCCTCTCTCTATTGGTTCTGTTTCTCTGGAGAACCCGGGGCTAATCCAGAAACTTCCTATGTGGGTACTTGCTTTGCTTGACCACGTGTTTTGGGCCCAACCCGTAGGCTGGATTTTCCCAGTTGGAGTCATCCTCAGGATCAGTGGCAAGTAGGTGAGAGAGGCATAGGCCCAGATCCCAGGGAGTTCAGTGTTGGTTGGTTCGACAGCACACACACATAGGAAACAACTGGAGAACCATACGGGCAGGATTTAATTAGAGCCAAAATGTGTGGAGCAGATATTTCCCGCCCATGAAGCAGACCCTCTGTGGTGGGGCCTTGTCCTTCTGTTATGCAACTTACCCCGTAGGAAGGGGAAGCGGAAGTCACCCTTGGAAAGAGTGTGTCGCAGCCTGGGCCCCACATTGCGATCACTTGGGAGAGGCTGAAAAAGAAATACCGCCTTGGGATTCGGATGTAATTGCTCTGATGTTTGGCTTAGACATCTGGATGTTGCAAAGCTCCCCAGTTGGAGTTGAAACGCACTGCTGTAGGACATCTTGACTAGGAGATGAGGTGCCCTTCACCTGAAAAGAGTAAAGAGGGAACCACGGCAGGGTTCAGAACACTGCATGTCCTGTCAGCTGCCTGTTTTTGTAAATAAAGTTTTATTGGAACACAGCCACACCCATTTGTTTATGTATCACAGTTGGCTACTTTTGCTGAAACAGCAGAATTGCATGTTGTGACAGAGACTCTCTGGCCTGCAAAACCTAAAATATTTACTATCTGGCTCTTTACAGAAATAGTTTGCCAACCTCTCAACTAGGAAGTGATGAGTTTTTGAGGATGTGGGTGGTGTGGGGGAGGCTGGGCCACCGTTACTGAGAAAGCATATGGTCCTTGGGTTGAGATACAGCCTCAAAAGCCTTCTCCATACATACAGGCAGTCACCACCAACTGGTCAGAGAGCTCACACAGACTGAAGCCTTTTTGCCATCTCATGACCGTTCCTGTTGAAACTTCACTCTACATGGCTCCTGGAATCTGGTTGAATCAATGAGATGGCCCAAGCTGTTGGATTCTACAGCTGAGAGAGGGGTAGAGCATTGAAGTATTTTCCCTGGCAGCACTGATCTCAGAACTGAAATGGACATATTCTGTGACAGTGACATTGAAGGAGAAGGACTCTGCCAGCAGGGCTGGGGGGATGGGGGAGGGGGAATGCCCAGATAGCCCTTGGGGAAAGCTGCAGGGTTGGGTTATCACAGAGCTCCTGCCTTGTCTTCTTCATCTTATGGCGACTAGCACAGACCAGCAATTCCAGCCCCTTCTGGAGTCCCCTCTACCCCAACACTCTTGGTACCCCCTTCTGTCTGAATCTATGACATGGGTTGTGCAACAACATGACCTTGGCCTTCTATAGCTTCCCTTTCCCCAGGCCATGGGAGACACTGCTTACAGTGTGATCGTCCTAACCTACTGAGGACATTCCCTGGAACCACATGGCCTGGAAGAGCTGAGTGCTAAGACGAGTGTTAGGAATGTACCTCTAGTGGAACACCTGGTGACCACATGGATTTTGATCTTGGCCATTTGAGCTGTTATTCAGCCTACAGGTGCTAGGTGCTGGGGATACAGTGGTAAGCAAACACAGGTTCCTGTGGTTGCAGAAGTAGTCCCATGGGGAGGTGGAGCTGTATTAAGAAAACATCACACGAGGACTTATAAAGGGTCCCCCTGGTAAATGCTGAGAAGGACACGTCCCTGATCAGCTGTATTTGAGGACTGGTGCCTATGACACCTCTCACCCCAGATATTCAAAGTGCATGTAGTATACTCTCAGAATGAGTTAAAGGCCCTGAGAAGTCCCAAAATGAAGAAATCTCTTTGCCCTTCCTTAAACCCCAAACTTTGATGTTTCCCAAACTTTGCTCACCACGGCCCACATTAAAAAAAGATCCCTTACGAATAATCCATGGAGTGGCTTTATGTTGCACAGGTCATAATTTGGAAATGCTGCTGTGTAGATTCCTATTTGCTTTTATTATTATTTTTGTAGTTTGTTTGATAATGTGCACATGCTACTGTAATAGTTGGTAGGTAGTGCACATGAGTTATACATATAGAGGGAGATGATACTCAAAAACTTGTTTGAAAAAAAATTTTTTAGAGCAGTTTTAGGTTTATGTAAAATTGAGAGGAAAGTACAGAGATTTTGCACTCATTCCTTATGTGCATAGTCTCCTGTGCTACCAGCATCTGCCATCAGGATGGCGCCTTTTACCAACGATGAACCTTCAGGGACACCTAATCACCCAGAGCCCGTAGTTTATCTTAGGGCTCACTCTTGGTGCCTTTCATTCTCTGGGTTTGGACACATGTATAATGATATGCAGTTATCATTATAATATCCTATAGACCACTTCTGGTGTCTTTAGAAACCTCCATGCTCTACTTATCCATCCCTCTCGCCCCTATCTTTGGCAACCATTTATCTCTTTACCACCTCCAGAGTTTTGCCTTTTCCAGTATGTCATATGGTTGGACTTATACAGTAATTAGCCTTCTCAGATTGGCTTCTTTCACTCTGTAATCTGCACTGAGGTTCCTTCTGGTCTTTTCGTGGCTCGATAGCTCATTTCTTCTTAGTGCTGAATAATATTCCGTTGTTTGGACATATCACAGTTTAATTGTTCACCAACCGAAGGACGTCTTGGTTGTTTCCAAGTTTTGGCAATTATGAATCAAGCTGCTATAAACATCCATGTGCAGGTTTTATGTGGATATAAGTTGTCATTTCTTTCGGGTAAATGCCAAAGAGCAGGGTTGTTGGATCACACGGTAAGAGTATGTTTAGTTTTGTAAAACAAAAAACCAAACCACCAAACTGTCTTGCACAGTGGCTCTTGCATTTTGCGTTCCCATCAGTAACGTTAGAGGGTGTCTGCAGCTTCACATCCTTGTCAGCATTTGGTGTTGTCGAGGTTCTGCATTCTGGCCACTCTACTAGGCATTTGTGGTATCTCGTTGTTTTCTTTTGCATTTCTCTGATGACATATGATGTAGAGCATCTTTCCACATGCTTTCTTGCCATCTGTATATATCTTATGTGGAGGTGTCGTTAAGGTATTTATCCCATTTTTTAAATCCAGTTGTTAGTTTTCTTATTGTTGAGTTTTAAAGAGTTTTTGGTATATTTTGGATAACAGTCCTTTATTACATGTGTCTTTTGCAAATGTTTCTTCCCTCCTGTGCTTTGTCTTCTCATCATATTGACGTTGTCTTTCACAGAGCAAAAGTTTTTAATTTTAATGAGGTCCAGTTTATCAATTATTTTTTTCATGGATCGTGTCTTTGACGTTGTACCTAAAAAAGCATCATCAAACCCAGTGTCATCTAGTTTTCTCCTGAGTTACCTTCTAGGAGTTTTGTAGTTTTGCATTTTATATTTAGGTCTCTAATCCATTTTGAGGTAATTTTTGTGAAGGGTAGAAGATCTGTGTATAGATTGATTTTTTTTGCACGTGGATATCCAGTTATTCCAGCACTATTTGTTGAAGAGACTCTATTTGCTCCTTTGTCAAAGATCAGTTGACTGTATTTATGTGGGTCTATTTCTGGGCTCTCTAATCTGTTCTATTGATCTGTTTGTCTGTTCTTTCGCCAACACTGTGCTGTCTTGATTACTGTTGTTTTATAGAAAGCCTTGAAGTTGGGCAGCGTCAGTCCTCCAACTTTGTTCTTCTTCAATACTGTGCTCCAAAATTTTGTGAGAGAAACACTTGATTTATTCCAGCCAGAAATTTTGTATTTCGAAAATCTTATTTTTATTTATTTACTATGGAAAATTTTATTTTTTTCTTTCGAAAATCTCATAACACCCTACTGCAGGGGTTGGCAGACTACAGCCCGCAGGCCAGATCTTTTTTGTAATTGTGTAAAGTTTTGGTAAATAAAGTTTGAATGGAGCACAGCCGGGCTCATTCTTTTATGTATTGTCTGTGGCCACTGTCATGTTACAACAGCAAAGTTGAGATGTGGTAAAGACTCCATAGCTCACAAAGCCTAAAATACTTACCATCTGACCCTTTACATAAAAAAGCATGCCTGCGCCTATCCCTGCCTTATTGACTCACTTTTAGACACTTACTCATTGGATCACTGCATTCTGAGCTCCTGCATGCTAGGTTCTGGGCAACAGTGCACCTGCCATTTTGCCCTTGGTATATTTTGCCACATTTTGTCCCCTGGTGTAGTGTCCTTTGTGCCCCATCACACTTAGTAGCTTATCAGATTTACTCACAAAAGAATTAATTTACTCTGACCCCATGGGTGACAGGGATTCAGAAATACTGAGATGGAGTAATATATCTTTTCCTTGATCATATAGACAAAGCCACTGAGCCCCATCATTATAGCAATGAATTCCAAGGACCAAGAAATGATTCTTCTTGTTTGCACTGAGTCAGCCTTTTCAAAATCAATACAGAATGGACAAATGGATTTGGGGAGGAGGCACAGAACTCCCAGTCATCCGTGGTGAATACTGAGCATCTTTGAGCGCAATCCTGCCTGAGCTTTCATCCTTCCGTCATTTGCATTCTGGTCTGTGAGAATTATTCAATTAAATGGCAGTTTAGAGGTTGCCTCCAGAGAGCCCATAGGTGAACCGTGATTGTACTGGCCTTCACCAAGCTGGCTGAGGCTTTGTGTATTAATTTAGCATTCAGTTATAATGAAACAATGGGATTGAAGGCTTCCATTTTTACAAGCATCATAATATTATGTGAAGCACTTGGGTCTGTGGAAGGTTAAGACTTCAGTTAACGTGGAGCTGTGGGAAGAATCCCCAGTGATGTGTTCCTGCAAAGCAGAGCCTTTCAGAAGAAGGGGCCGTCCCCCCCTTGACCAGTTCATGGGCTGGTCAAGGTGTCTCTGCCTAGTAGGGCGTTCCCTTGGTTCATGTTTCAGCAGAAAGATGTGATTTCTTTTGTTTTGGGGTGCCATATTGTAATAAATTATGTTTTAAAAAAGTGTGGGTGGAATTTATTAAACTGAGTTTTGTTTCTGTGAAGTTTTTGATTCAATAATTTAAAAACATTGAAGTCTTTTGTGACTTAAATTTTTTTTATTGAAACAAATTTTTATGTAGTAAAATGCACAGTTCTTTAGTGAACAATTCAATGAGTACTGACAAATGAATGTACCTGAGTAACCCGTACCTCATCAAGATAATAGAACATTTCTAGCAACCTAGAATGTTCTCTTAAGTCTCTTTGAAATGGATCCCCCCCTCCCCTCAGAGAAGCAACCCGTGATTGCTCTCACTATTGAATAATAATTTTGCTTGTTTAGAACTTCATATAAATGGGATCACAATATGTTCATTTTTTTGTTTCTGGCTTGTTTCACTCAAAATGTTTGTGAAATCCATCCATATTTTGAGTGTATCAGTAGTTTGTTCCTGAGTAATAATCCACTATATAAATATATCACAGATTTATTTATCCTTTCATCTGTTGATGGACACTTGGCTTCTAGTTTTTGGCTATTATGAATGGGGCTTCCATTCATTTTGTGGCTGTTTCCATTGGATAGATACCTAAGGGTGGAATTATTGGATCATAGGGTAGATACATGTTTAACTTTACAAGAAATGGCAAAATGGTTTTCCAAAGTTTTTTATATTTCCTTGAGTAATGTATAGGATTTCTACTTACTCCACATTCTTGCAAACATTTGGTATTTTCAGAAATTTTAATGTTAGTTATGCTAGTGAACGTAAAATTGCATCTGGTTGGAGTTTTAGTTTGCATTTCCCTGATGACTAATCATGTTGAACATTCTTTGGCTTGCGTATTAGTCATCAAATACCTTCCTTTGGAAGGTGTTCAATCTTTTGCCTTATATTTTCTTCCCCCCCCCCTTTTTTTTTTTTAGAGAAGGGGAGAGAGAGAGAGGAGGGGGGAGGGGCAGTGGAAGGGGGAGAGAGAGAATCTTAAGCAGGCTCCATGCTCAGCGTGGAGCCCAACATGGGGCTTGATCTCACAACCCTGAGATCATGGCCTGAACAGAAATCAGGAGTCAGACATTTAACAGACTGAGCTACCCAGGTGCCCCAATTGCCTTCTATTTTCATCGATGTTTTGAGTTATAGGAGTTCTTTACATATTCTGTGTATAAGTCATTTGTCAGATGTGTACTATGAATTGTTTTTCCTCAATAATGGGTTTTCTATTTGCTTTAATAATAGTGTTTAATGATTAAGATTTTTGAGTTTTTTAAAGTCTAAATTATCAATTTTTTAAAATTATAAGTGCTTTGTATGTCCTAAGAAATCATTGCCTACCTGAAGGCTACAAAGATATTTATCATTTTTTTTTTTTTGAGAAGTATTACAGGTTTAGCTTTTACATCGAACTCTCATCCATCTTGAATTAATATGTCTGTGTTGTGAATTAGGGGTAAGGATGTTGTTTTCATATGGTTAGTCATTTGTTCCAGCAAAATTTGTTGAAAATATTTTACCCATTTAATTATGTAGACACCTTTACTGAAGCTCAGTTTACTCTATGTGTATGGCTTTATTTCTGGACTCTCTGTGCTCCATTGATCTGTTTGTCTATTCTAATGCCAATACTGCACTGTTTTGATTAATTACATTTATAGTAAGACTTAAAATCAGGAAATGCGACTCCTTGGACTTTTTTCTTCTTTTTCAAAATTGTTTTTGAAATTCTAGATCCCTTTCATTTCTATATAAAATTTATAATTAACCTGGCACCTCCTAGAAAAAGCCCACTGAGATTTTGATTGGGATTTCGTTGAATTTTTAGATCAATTTGGGAAGAATTGGTTCTCTAATTCTTAAATAAGGCATTTCTTTTCATCTATGTAAACCTTTTACAATTTCTCACAATATTTTGTAGGTTTTAGTATACAGGTATCACACATAATTTTAAAAATTTATACTTAAGTATTTTATGTTTTTTATACTATTGTAAATGTTATTGTTCTTTCAATTTCAATTTCCAATTGTTCTCTGTTAATCTATTGAAATACAGTTGATTTTTGTATGTTGATCTTATATCCTGTGACCTTGCTAAACTCACTAGTTGTAGTAGATTATGTGGATTCCTTAGGGTTTTCCAATATAGACAATCATATTGTCTGCAAATGAAGACAGTTTTTTCCTTTCCAATTCCTAAAGCATTCATTCATTCATTCATTCATTCATTCATTCATTCATTCATCTTACTCCAATTGCCAGGACCACCAGTACAACGTTGCATAGAATTAGTAACCCATCCTTGCCTTGTTCTTGATCTTAGGGAAAAAATATTCAGTGTTTCATAATAAATATAATATTAGCTATAGGTTTTTTGTAAGGTGCTCTTTATTAGATTGAGGACATTATATGCTATGTCAAATTTCCTATAAGCTTTTATGATGAACAGAAGTTCAGTTCTTTCAAATGTTTTTTCTGCATTGATTTGGTAATGTGATTTTTTTTCCTTCTTTATTCTTTTAATGTGGTGAACTGTGTTCATTGATTTTTCAAATAAACCAACCTTGAATTCCTAGGATAAGTATAATTTAGTCATGATGTATTGTCCTTTTAATTATAGTTGGATTTAATTCAATATTGTATTAGCGTTTTTGCCTCTAGGTTAATGAGAGATATTGGTGTATAACATATATATTTTTAAAGATTGCATTTGTTTGAGAAAGAGAGAGAGAGTGAGAGAGAGAACACGAGTGGAGGGCAAGGGCAGAGAGAAAGGGAGAAGCAGACTCCCCACTGATCAGGGAGCTGGACATAGGGCCCAATCCCAGGACCCTGGGATCATGACCTGAGCTGAAGGCAGACACTTAACTGACTGAGCCACCCAGGTGTCCCTGTAATATAATTTTTTAAATTTTCATGTCTGATTTGGATTCAGAGTTATGTTACCCTCATTACATAAGTTGGGAAATAGCCCCTTCTCTAATTTTCTGAGTTCCTATAAGATAGTTCTATTTTTTCCTTATATATTTGATAGAATTCATCATTTAAGGCATCTGAGCCTAGAGCTCTTTGTTTTAGCATGGCTAGTAATTGTGAAGTCAATTTTATGTGTATATATAGAGCCAGTCATATTTTATATTTCTTCTTGTGTCCATTTTGGTAGTTTCTATTTTTCAAGGAATTGGCTTTTAACTCAAGTTATCAAATATTAGCATCAAGTTGTTTGTAATATTTCCTTATCCTTTAATTATCTGTAGGATCTATAATGCCGTTTCTTCTTTTATTCCTGATACTAGTATTTTGTACTTTCTTACATTTTTCTTCATCAATCTAGCTAGGGTTTTAAAATTTCATTCGTCATTTTAAAGGACCAAATTTTGATATCATTGATTTTTTCCCCATTATTTTTTTCTATTTTTATGGTTTCTGCTTTTATCTCTATTATTTCATTCCTTCTTTAAACATTGAGTTTCATTTCCTCTTCTTTTTCTATCTTTTTACAGGAGTATCTTTTTTTTCTTTAAATTTTTTATTGTTATCTTAATCACCATACAGTACATCATTAGTTTTTGATGTAGTGTTCCATGATTCACTGTTTGTGCATAAAACCCAGTGCTCCACGCAGAACATGCCCTCTTTAATACCCATCACTAGGCTAACCCAACCCCCCACCCCCCTCCCCTCTAGAACCCTCCCTCAGTTTGTTTCTCAGAGTCCATCATCTCTCATGGTTCGTCTCCCCCTCCGACTTACTCCCCTTCATTTTTCCCCTCCTGCTATCTTCTTCTTCTTCTTTTTTTTCTTAACATATATTGCATTATTTGTTTCAGAAGTCCAGATCTGTGATTCAACAGTCTTGCACAATTCACAGCACTCACCATAGCACATACCCTCCCCAATGTCTATCACCCAGCCACCCCATCCCTCCCACCCCCCCACCACTCCAGCAACCCTCAGTTTGTTTACTTACAGGAGTATCTTAAACTGTTCATCTCAAAGTTTTCTTCTTTTCTATTATAAGCTTTTAAATCTGTAAATTTTTCTCTAAACTAGGTTTCATTTTTATTTTTATTTTTAAGATTTTATTTATTTATTTGACAGAGAGAGAGAGAGAGACACAGCAAGAGAGGGAACACAAGCAGGGGGAGTGGGAGAGGGAGAAGCAGGCTTCCTGCTGAGTAGGGAGCCCAAAGCGAGGCTCGATTCCAGGACCCTGGGATCATGACCTGAGCCAAAGGCAGATGCTTAATGACTGAGCCACCCAGGCACCCCCTCTAAACTTGGTTTTAGCTGCATCTGGCAAATATTGATTTTTTTTTCATTACCATCCATTTCACAATAATTTCTAATTTCTCATGTCATTTTCTTCCTTGACACATGTATTATGAAGTGGTGTGCTGTTTAATTTCCAAATCTTTGGGGTTTTTCTGGATACCATCTTTTCTTAGATATCATTGATATTTTTCATATCATTATCATATATTGACATCTAAAATTAGCCATTGTTATCAGAGAACATACTATGTGGGTTTCAATCATTTTAAACTTATTGAGATTTGTTTGGTAGCCTAGTGTGTGATCTGGAAAAGAATGTGTGCTCTGCAATTGTTAGGTGTAGAATTCTATAAATTCAATGAGGTTACGTTGGTGTTGTCACATGACCACCCCCCAATAAATGTCCTTAGCACTGTGTCTTTATCAAGCCTCCTGGTGGGCAGCATTTCACATGTGTTGTCACAGTTCATTGCTGGAAGAATTAATGCATCTTATGTGATTGCACCAGAAGATAACTCTTAGAAATCTGAATCTGGATTCCTGGGGACTTTATCCCATGTGGTCTCTTGGCTGATTTTGCTTTATATCTTTTCACTGTAAGGAATCTTTTCCAATAACCAACTTTGGTTTCATTCATTTTCTCTATTGATTTCCTGTTTTCAATTTCATTGACTTCTGCTCTGCAAATAAAAGTTTTATTTTTCTTCTGGTTATTTTGGATTTAATTTGCTCTTCTTTTTCTAGCTTTCTAAAGTATAGGCTTAGATGATTAATTATTTTCCTTTTCTAATATATGTGTTCAATGTATAAACTTTCTTCTAAGCTCTGCTTTTGCTGCATCTCACAGATTTAGTAAGTTGTATTTTAATTTTTATTTAGTTTATAATTTCTCAAGAGTTCTGTTTTGACCTATGTTGTTATTTAGAAGTACGTTCTTTGATCTCCAAATATCTTGGGATTTGTCCAGTTATCCTTCTGTTATTGCTGTCTAGTTTAATTCCGGTATAATACAGAAACAGAAATTGTGTGATTCCTACTTTTTTTTTTCAAATTTGTTAAAGTATGCCTTATGACCCAGAACATGATCTATTGCTGTTTGTTCCATGTGAGCTTAAGAAGAATGTATATTCTGTTGTTATTGGATGAAGTATTCTATACATGTCAATTAGATCTCATTGATGGGGCTATTCAGTTTAACTATATTTTCCCCAATTTTCTGCTTACTGGATTTGTCAATTAGTGATAGAGGGGTATTGAAGTATTCAACTACAATAATGAATTCATTTATTTCTCTTTGTAGGTCTATCAGTTTTTACCTTACATATTTTAACACTCTGTTGTTAGTGTATACATGTTAAGAGTTGTTATGTCTTCCTGGAGAACTGACCCTTTTATCATTATGTCATGCCCATCTTTTTCCCTAATAAATTTCCTTGCTTTGAAGTCTGCTTTGTCTGAAATTAATATGTCTACTCTGACTTTCTTTAGATTAGTGTTAGCATGGTATGTCTTTCTCTGTCTCTTCTAATCTATCTGTTCTTTATATATACAGTGAGTTCTTTGTAGAAAACATATAGTAGGGTCTTGTTTTTTCATCTACTCTTACAGTTTCTGCTTTTTAATTAGTGTATTTAGACCATTCACATTTAAAGTGATTATCAATATAGTTGGATTAATATTACCATATTTGTACCTGTTTTCTATTTGTTGATCTTGTCTCTCTCTCTCTCTCTCCCCCTTCCTTCTTTCCTTCCTTCCTTCCTTCCTTTCTGTCTGTCTTTTACTCTTTTTTTGCCTTCTCTGGATTTAATTGACCGTCTTACATGAATTAATTTTTTCTTCTTTCTTAGCATATGAATTATACTTCCTTTGAGTATTATTTTAGTGGTTGCCTCATAGTTCACAATATATACATTTACAACTAATTCAAGTCCACTTTCAAATAGCCCTGTACCACTTCATGGGTACTAGGTAGCTTTTAACAGTATTCCAAGTTCCTCATTCTTGTTCCAACACTGCTGTAATTCATTTCACTTATCCGTAAACTATAATCACCCAACAATTTGTATTATTATTTTGAATGAACTTATCTGTTAGGTCAGTTAAGAATAAGAAAATGATTTCTATATCATTGATTTCTGCTCTAATCTTTATTATTTCTCTTCTGCTAGATTTAAGCTTTATTTGCTGTTCTTTTTCCAACTCCTTTAGGTGTAAGGTTAGATTGTGTATTTGAGATGTTTCTTGTTTCCTGAGAAAGGCCTGTTTGCTATATACTTCCCCCATAGGACCATCTTTGCTGCATCCCAAAGGTTTTGAACAGTTATGTTTTCATTTTCATTTGTTTCCATGAATTTTTAAAATTCTTCTTTAATTTCCTGGTTGACCCATTCATTCTTAATAGGATGCTCTTTAACCTCCACGTATTTGTGTTTCTTCCACATTTTCTCTTGTGATTGATTTCAACTTTTAAAGCATTGTGGTCTGAAAATATGCATGGTATAATCTCAGTCTTTTTGTACTGGTTGAGACCTGATTTGTGACTGAGTATGTGATCTATTCTGGAGAATGTTCCATGTGCACTCAAGAAGAATGTGTATTCTGTTGCTTTAGGATGAAGTGCTTTAATTCCATCTGGTCCACTGTGTCATTCAAAGCCTTTATTTCCTTGTTGATCTTCTGCTTAGATCATCTGTCCATTGCTGTGAGTGGGATGTTAAAGTCCCCTACTATTATTGTATCATTATCAATGTGTTTCTTAAATTTTGTTATTAATTGGTTTATATATTTGGCTACTCCCAAGTTAGGGGCATAAATATTTACAATTGTTAGATCTTCTTGTTGGATAGATCCTTTTATTATAATATAGTGTCCTTCTTCATCTCTTATTACAGTCTTTGGTTTAAAATCTAGTTTATCTGATATAAGGACGTGGAGAAAGGGGAATGCTCTTACACTGTTTGTGGGAATGCGAGCTGGTGCAGCCACTCTGGAAAATAGTATGGAGGTTCCTCAAAAAGTTAAAAAAAAAGAGCTACCCTATGACCTAGCAATTGTACTACTAGGTATTTATCCAAAAGATACAAACATAGTGATTCGAAGGGGTACATGCACTCCAAAGTTTATAGCAGCAATGTCCACAATAGCCAAAATATGGAAAGAACCCAGATGTCCATCGACAGATGAATGGATAAAGAAGAAGTATATATATACACAGTGGATTACTCAGCCATCAAAAGGATGAAATCCTGCCATTTGCAATGACATGGATGGAACTAGACAGTATTATGCTAAGCGAAATAAATCAATCAGAAAAAGAATACCATATGATTTCACTCATATGTGGAATTTAAGAAACAAAACAGATGAACATAGGGAAGGAAAAATAAAATAAGATGAAAATTGAGAGGGAGGCAAACAAGAAGAGACATGAACTTTAGGAAATAGACAGGATTGCTGGAGGAGAGGTTGGTGGGGAAGGGATTATTGGGTGATGGACATTAATTAAGGAGGGCACTTGATGTAATGAGCACTGGGGGTTATATGCAGCTGATGAATCATTAAATTCTACCTCTGAAACTAATTAAAAAAGGATAAAAATGATTATTTTATTTCACTTTCATTTATTCCTACTGCAATAGTCTTCTTTATGTAGATCAGAGTTTCTGACCTATAACATTTTCGTTTTCTTAAAGAACTCGTAACATTTTTTGCAAGGCAAGTCTACTCCCCCGAAATTTCTTCAAATTATGTTTGTCTAAAAAGGTATTTATATCTCTTTCACTTTTGAAAGACAATTTTGCTGGATACAGAATTCTAGTTTGGTGGGCCTTTTCTCCAAACACTAAGTATTCTCCTCCACTGCCTTCTTGCTCACGTGGTTTCTGAAGAGAAATACGATGTAATCTTTATCTTTGTTCTTCTAAGATTTTCTCCCCCTCTCTGGCTTTTTCAAGATTTTCTTTTGGTCTTTGTTCTTTTTGCAGTTTGATATTATATGCCTAGGTGTCCATTTCTTTATATTCCTGTACTTCATGGTCTCTGAGCTTTTTGGATCTGTGGTTTGGTGTTTGTCATTAATTTTGGAAAATTCTTAGCCTTTATTGCTTCAAATATTTCTTCTGTCCCTTTCTTTCTTCTCCTTCTGGTAATCCCATTACATATCTGTTACACTTTTTGTAATTGTACCACAGTTCTTGAATGTTCTGTTCCCTTTTTTTTCTTTGCTTTTCAGATTGGAAAGTGTCTTTTGACATATCTTCAGCCTCACTCATTATCTCCTTGGCGGTGTCCAGTCTGCTGATGAGCCATCAAAGGCATTCCTCATTTCTGTTACAGTGTTTTTGATTTCTTGCATTTCCTTTTGATTCTTTCTTAGAATATCCATCTCTCTGCTTATATTATCCATCTGTTCTTACTTGTTTTCCACTTTTTCTATTAGTGCCTTGAGCATATTAATCATAGTTGTTTTAAATTCTCAGTCTGCTAATTCCAACCATACTTGCCATCTTGGAATACTGCTCAGTAGATAAGAGCGCAGACTCTGGAAGTAGACTGCCTTTGTTTGAATTCTGGCTCTGCTCATCAGCTGTGTGATCTTTCACAGGGTACATCAGTTCTTTCTACCTCAGTTTCTTCATTGGTGACGTGGGAATACTCACAAAACCTACCTCATAGAATTGTTAGGAGAATTGAATGAGCACATGAAAAGCACTTAGGGGGCACCTGGGTGGCTCAGTTGCTTAAGCATCTGACTCTTGATTTCTGCTTAGGTCATGACCTCAGGGTTGTGAGGTCAAGTGCTGTGTTGGGCTCTGTGCTGAGGATGGAGCCTGCTTAGGTTTCTCTCTCTCCCTCTCCCCCTGCCCCTCCCTCCCAATAAATAAATAAATAAATAAATAAATAAATAAATAAATAAGAAAGCACTTAGAATAATGTCTGGCACAAAGTAAGCATTCTGTGTATGTTAGATGATGATGATAGTGACAATGACTAGGATGATGATGAGAGCCATTTGTGCCACGTGGCAGCAAGCTCCCATCCAAGGCCCGTTGCCTATGTTGTCTCCACTGCCTGGGGTGCTTCCCCCCAGATGCCCACACAACTTGTTCCTCCTGTCCTTCAGTCTCTGCGTGAGTGTCCCCACAGCACTGAGACCTGCCCTGAGCACTGAATATAAACACAGCCCTTCTGCTGCCACTCTCCCCACCTTACCCGGCTTTGCTATTTTCCCTAGCAAGTATGGCTATGAGACATATTATAGATTTAACTTTTTTTTTGTTGACTTCCAGTCCCCTTCAGCCTAAATGTAGGCTGCATAAGGGCAGGGTTTGTCTTCAAAATTTAAA
Organism: Zalophus californianus; assembly: GCF_009762305.2. NCBI lineage: Eukaryota > Metazoa > Chordata > Mammalia > Carnivora > Otariidae > Zalophus > Zalophus californianus. Next base: position 22,743,533 of record NC_045595.1, read on the forward strand.
GAATAAAAATATCTTTAGGGCAGTTTTCTCTAGGCATATAAGGAAGTACTGTGTAGCTCCTTACATTAAGGTTTCGAAGAATATTTAATGACATTGAGAATTTTTTATCTAGTGCTGTCACACCTGTGCAGAAGCAGCCACAGACGACAGGGGAGACTAAAGGAGATTGCATGACTAAAGCAGGATCCACGCATGCAGGGGACGGCCCGCAGCGTGTGCCCAGGGCTGTCTGAGTTCACCACGTCCTGTCCCAAGCCACAAGTAACGCTTTTTGACTTTCTCTTTCAGTATGAATACTTCAATGCTGTGCTGATAAACGAAAGGGACAAAGATGGGAATTTTTTGGAGCTGGGGAAGGAATTCATCTTAGCCCCAAATGACCATTTTAATAATTTGCCTGTGAACATCAGTCTGAGTGACGTCCAAGTGCCCACGAACATGTACAACAAAGGTAAGACTCATCACTGCCGCTCCTTCTATTGGGTGGAGAGCGGGGAGTGTGAGGGACGGCACTGGGTGCTTTTCAGTAGTGTGTGTGTTGAAAAATACAATTACAAGCTGGGTGTGTCAGCATCAGGGGGTAGGGGAGGTGTGCCTGTGCTACCTGGAGTTGGCTTGCTGCTGCCCCAGCTGGTGTTCGCATTAAGCAATCTAACATGTAATCCGGAGGCTGGCAAGCCTTTCCTGTAAAGGGCCAGCTATTAACTAATGTAGTCTTTGTGGGCCATAGCGTCTCTGTTGCAACTCTTCAGCTCTGCAGGTCTGGCACAAAAGCGGCCTTAGACACTACATCAATCAGTGGCTATGGCCGTGTGCCAATACAACTTTTTATCTACCAAAACAGATGGCTGGGTTTGACCTGCAGGCTGTAGTTTATTGACCCCTGCTGTAGTCTTTCCCTCTTCTCTCCCATTCCTTATAATGCTTTTATGGGTTCGGGAGCCCCCCTGCCCCTGGTTTCCAGCAGAATCGGTTGTGGTCTTTTCTTAGAGTACAAAGCAAGTTGGACCTCCATGGGGCCCCCTGTTTCAGGCTTGAATGTAGAATCCACTCAAATCCAGCCTTCACGTAGACTCTACAGTTCTTTCCTCCCAAATTCTCATCTGCCCGTGAGAGTTGGGATTCTCATGGCCAGGGACGGGGCTCTGGCCTCAGACTGTCTCTGGTTGGCCCCGCATTCCATCTCTTACTGGCTATACCCTTTGGTGCACCCCCTTGTCTCTTTAGACTGCAGTTTCCGCCTATCTAGGATGTGGATAATAATTGTGTCCACTGCATGGGGTGGTTGTGAGGGTTAAACCTCACAAGATGATGTTAATAATGCGTTTAAGTGAAGGATGTTGCCTTCCTTATCCTTACCATCAGAGAGTAGGATTTTGTTCGCTTTTTCAGACCTGGGAGGCTTGTAAACAAAGAGCCATCCTCCCCAAAATAAATCAGAAAGCCAAGGCATCTTCAAAGTAAAATGCTTCCCCATTGTCTGCCATTGAGGTTTCAAAAACATTAGGTCATAGTAAGGAATAGCATGGAGGACATTAGGAAAAGGAAGGGAAAAATAAAGGGGGGGAAATCGGAGGGGGAGATGAACCATGAGAGACTATGGACTCCAAGAAACAAACTGAGGGTTCTAGAGGGGAGGGGGGCGGGGGGATGGCTAAGCCCGGTGATGGGTATTAAGGAGGGCACGTATTGCATGGAGCACTGGGTGTTATACAAAAACAATGAGTCATGGATCACTACATCAAAAACTAATGATGTACTGTATGGTGACTAACATAACATAATAAAAAAAATAAATACAAACAACAACAACAACAACAACAGAAAAACCATTGGGGCCTGGTTTCCTCCCTCTACTCAGTTTAAGCATCATATCCAGAGTGCAGTGGTCAAGAGTAGAGCTCTGGGTTTGGGTGCCACTCTTCCCCTTGTTGGCTCTGTGATCCTGACCAGGTAACTTTGTTTCCCATTCTGTAAGAGAGGGATAAGTATACCCCCTCCTTCTGGGGTTAGTGCAAGGCTATGGAGTGATGTGTGCCCAGCCTTAGCAACAAGAGTTGGTCACAGTGCATCTGAGCTGCCATTGTTATTGGGAAATACCAGAGGGGCGCCTGGGTGGCTCAGTTGGTTGGGCGACTGCCTTCGGCTCGGGTCATGATCCTGGAGTTCCGGGATCGAGTCCCGCATCGGGCTCCCTGCTCGGCAGGGAGTCTGCTTCTCCCTCTGACCCTCTTCCCTCTCGTGCTCTCTATCTCTCATTCTCTCTCTCTCAAATAAATAAATAAAATCTTAAAAAAAAAAAAAGAAAAGAAAGAAATACCGGGAAAACACATTGCATTTCTGAGTTATTCTAGGTCACCATTTCAAGAGCTTGGTCAATGATTAAAGAATTCCCAACTCACTGCCTGAAACTCTCGTGCTTGTCTTTTGTGGCTGGATACCTAATGTCTCCCTTCCTGTTTTACCTGTTACCTTTCCTTAAAATTCAGAGGAGGCAGCATCCTATCCATTATCTGCTCTGATGGTTATCGGGGACCCCATGGTGAACCAGGCATAGACCCTCTCTCAAGAGGGCCACAGTTTATTTGGGGGAACAGATAGGTAATGAGACCAGTAGAGCCTTGTGTGTCACCTGCTGGCCACAGTTATAGACAGTGGGGGCAGTGGGAGCTCCAAGGAGGGAGTCTGACCATGTGCTCATGTGGGCAGCCACATATTTGTCTTTCTCTCTCTCTCTCTCTCAGAGGAGAGGGATGTCAATCTGAACTGTCCCTCGTGGGCTCTGGACTGGACTGTATCCTGTGACCTAATCTTCACTTTGGACTCTTCCTTAGGGCAGATCCCTTAGGACCCAAGCCTCAGAGGTCTCAGCTCAACCTTGTCCAGTGCAGTTTGCCCTAGTCCTCCAGGATGATCCTGTCAGCCGAGGAAGGAAAGCCCCTTCTGTGCAGTGTGGCTGGAAGAAAGCCATCCTCTCCCCATTAAATGCATTCTCAACTGAAGATGAAAAATTAACAAGGTTTTACGGAGCAGTTTCAGACATAAAACAATTCAGAATGATCTTTTAAAATATGGCAGCTACTTCAAGGTTGCTCCAGCCATTAGCACCATTATAGAGGTTTAACTGCACCTTGAGCTTTAAAGGCATAATTGTACCTTTTGATGGCGGCAACACATAAGGGACCAGCACTGCTATTGGTCACATGGGCTGCAGAATCATGGCTATGAGGCTCGCAGAATCCTAATAGATTGCTTGAGCCATGGAGGTGGGTAATAATATTTAAAGTCAGCCTCAGCAGCCCTTGTTGGGCCTGCCTACCGCCCCTACCCAGACTCGGTGCTCCCTCAGCTAGGCTGTGGGGTCATGGTCAGCTAGGCTGTGTCTTGTTTCTGCCAAGCAGTGAGTAGCTGCCCAAGGGAGAGAGGAAGGGACCTCAGGGAAATTCCTGTCTCCATTCCACCTAATTCAAACCAGCCTCAAACAGTCTTTTTTTTCTTTTCAAGCCGCAGAAATGTATTTCGTGTTAAGAGGGCCCACCAGCTCAGATCTAGTTATTGATGACATGTACTCAGAACACGTGCTCAGAGCTTGGTCGCTGGCTGGCTGTGCCATTCCCAGGTTAGAAATCTTGCCCCAACAAAGGAAACCAATACCGGGTATGCTTTCTGGGCAGCTTGGACGTAGCAGAGTGGGTACATAGCAGAGTGGGTACATAGCAGAGTGGTATGATATTTGCCTAGGAGCTGCAGTGCTCTGTGCTCTTGGGCATAACTTCTGGTCACAGCTGAATGTAGCTGGTAAAATCTGCCTGTTTTCTGTAGTCTGCTTTTCACCTCCTTGGCTGGGCCTTGCAACCAGGCTGGCTGTTCAGCCAGGTCAGCCTTTTCCTCCACTCGAGGTGACTTTCTCGTAGGCACTACGAAAGGCTGGAGCTTCAGAGTTCATGGCACGTGGGCCAGCCGGCCTACTGACCATGAGAATTCAAAGAGCCACACTCCAGAGTCTTAGATGTGTCTTAGGGTCCTTGTGGTGCCTGATGCAGCAGCTTCTTCATGAAACCTCTTCAGTAGATGTTTGCTGAGTGGCTGCTCAGTGCAGCCTGTGACATCTTGCCATCCATCTGTGACACTTCTGTGAAGACTAGCTGCCCCTGCCCCTGGAGCTGTGGACCACTGCACTGCCTCGATGAGGAAAGCATGGGGCATGTGCTTGTATGAGGACTGTCGATGGTCCACCAGTGGATTCAGATAAAACTGAATTCTGTTTTAAGTACTTCCTGGGCTGAAGTGGTGTAAAATTCACACACACACGCATACATGGACATGTACACGTACCTATGTGTGTGTGTGTGTGTGTGTGTGTGTGTGTGTGTCTATATCTACGCATGCGTGTTTGTATATGTGTGATGAAACCTACCCCTTTATTCCCACATGCACCTCTGTGCACCCAGAGGAGAGCCCCTCTTCTCATTCACAGTATACCCTTCTCGTTCCTCCCTCATACCCCATTTCTCTCCATTTCTGTTATCCCTGCCTCCCCTTTCCTGCTTACCCAAATGCTCTTCTTAAAAGCCAGCTCAGGAAACCTCTTTCATTCACTCTTTTGTTATGTGACTTTGGTTTATTCCTTTGTTCTAGCATTGCTTTGTTTCAGAAGTGCATTGAATGCTTTTTTTTTCCTTTCCTTTTCCACTTGGAGTTTTCCGAGGGCAGGGGACTCTGCTGGTTCAACCTCGTGCCCCACTTTGCCCCAAGCACCATGCTCTTTACTGACTGGCTTTTCCAGAGACGGGGGAAGAGCTGAGGGATACCAGTGTCCGTGCCTCCTGGACTGTGAGAAGTCAAGCCTGGCTGTAGGGTTCCCATGGTATTTACAAGCAATGACAACATATCCTGGCTGATTTAAGTGGAAAAGAAACTTTTTGAAAGGGCATTGGGTGGCTCACAGACTCTCCAAGAAAGCTGGAGAATAAGGCTTGGAAAATGGTGGGGAAGGAGGGCAGCCAGGCATTTTCATCATGTCGTCTCTGGACCCCATGCCACCTCCGGGCCCGGGCTGGTAGATGGGAGCCATTTTTCTCCAGTGCTTGGAGCCCAAGAACTGGAAATAGACCAGAATTTGGACGGTAAGCCTCTGCTTCTATCTTCTCTCATAGCTGCTGCAGAACAGAAACGGGTGTTCTGTGATTCTGTGTTTTTAGGGTTTTGGGCTGCTAACCTAAGGGTTTTCCCCTTACTTCCTTGTCCCACCTTGCTCCGCCACCTTCCTCCTCTCCATCACTGTGATGTAACAGCGCTGCTGCCAAGACAGAAGGCCCGGTGATATGGTGGGGTAGATAAGGTGATGGGTTACAAATGCGCCCAGAGATAATAGTAAGCACTAATCACTCTGTAATTTGGCTGCGCGGTTAGTGGGGAGGAAAAGAAACCTGTAGCTTCTGAGTGTTCTTAGACCCAGGAGAAGAGAGGCAGAGGGAGTTGCTTCTTTCTCCGCAGTTTTAGGTTGGATAAAGAAAAACACGAATTTTAGAAGTTAGTCGGTTTAAACTTCTGCATCATTGAGAGGGGTTAGGCAGTGTCCTCGCCTCTGTTTTTCAGATGAAGAAACTAAAGGTCAGAGCAGAGGGGCATCTGGGTGGCTCAGTCCATTAAGTGTCTGACTTTGGCTCAGGTCGTGATCTCAGGGTCCTGGGATCGAGCCCCCACGTCCATCCGGCTCTCTGCTCAGTGGGGAGCCTTCTTCTCCATCTTCTTCTGCCCCTCCCTCTTCCCTGCTCATGCTCTCTCAAATAAATAAATAAATAAATAAATAAATAAATAAATAAATAAATAAAATCTTAAAAAATAAAGGTCAGAGTAGCACAATCCGACTCACTCTAGGTCCTACAGGTAGGAAGGCTCATGACAGTGTAGACCTCGATTTTCTGCTGAGGGGTCCGGCTACCTGGACATGAGCACTGAGAAAAAGACCGAGCCTTCTTCTCCATCTTCTTCTGCCCCTCCCTCTTCCCTGCTCATGCTCTCTCAAATAAATAAATAAATAAGTAAATAAAATCTTAAAAAATAAAGGTCAGAGTAGCACAATCCGACTCACTCTAGGTCCTACAGGTAGGAAGGCTCATGACAGTGTAGACCTCGATTTTCTGCTGAGGGGTCCGGCTACCTGGACATGAGCACTGAGAAAAAGACCAGGTCCCTCAGGATCCCCTGTGTCTGCAGCTCAATTACTTCCTGACCACTTTGGGATATAGGAATTTTTTGCTCAGGCTCAGAACCTCAGCCCGAGCCCCATCACCAGCCTTCCTCTGAAGCTCTAAGTCTCCCTGGGCACTGCCAGGGCATAGGGCCCCACTGTCGTGAGACCCCAGAACCTGCTCGAGTCTAGTCTCTGGCCACTCTCTGGCTGGCATTTCTTTCTCTTTCCTCCATGACACGCGGCCTAATAATTTCAGTGACCTGAGTTTCCTGCGTGAGCTGGGGGGATGACTCCTGACTCATGCAGCTTCTGCATATCAGCCCTGCAAACGTTTTTGGACCTAAGAAATACAAAGGCTCCAAATGTTGGCTTAGGACAGAAAGGAGGAGATAGCAGGGAGAGGTGGACTGCCTGGCAGAGGTGGGAGAAGGTTGAACTGCAGGACATGACCTAGGCCACCCCTTCCTCTTTTTGACTTTACCCAGCAGAGTGCCCAGTCAGACAGACTAGGCTGCAAAGCTCTCCTGTGTGTGATTGGGGAGGGGGGGACACAGCCCCTGAAAATGAAAACAAGCCTAGGGAAAGGGAGAACCATAACCCCCACTACAGAGCCCAAGGAGTCAGTCTGTCTGCTACCATCTAATGGGTTCTTCTAAGAAGCCCAGGGAAGGGCAGAGGTCTGGGGAGGCAGACTTGGGTCCCCTGCTCATAAGCCAAGTATGTGTGCTGCTGTAGGGGATGGGCAAGATTGCTGAATTAGGGCTTGTCACATGTCTCACCCTATTTTTCAAATGTTGGGTTTGATAAATCGTAAAACACGCTTTGCCAAGCGCTTCTCCCCTTAATTACAAGTGCATATTTTAAGGGAAATTTAATTCATATGTTTCTGATTTGTTTACACGGAAATCATTAAAATGTTGTTGTCTAAGAACATTTGATGTGCAAGAAGGCTCATGAACCTTTTAAGGAGCAAGGATAAAAATGATATCACCAAGAGGGTGACATAGGCTGTTCCTGACTTTGCTCCCCATCAGGAGAACAACTAACGTGTATTCAAGAACAAGACGCCACCGAGAGAAACCTAGAAGCAGGGGTGAGGCAGAAGCACTCCCTGCACCACAGAGACCAAGGCAGACAGCATTAGGGGGTAAGAGAAGCAGCTACACAGCGACCCCATTTCCCCTCCCCCAGGCCAGCGCAGCACACAGCCAAGAGGTCCCCCCTGCACCTCCACTTCCTGCAGCCAGAAAAGGGAGCCCCAGGGGTGATCACCAACCTTCCCCGGCATTGTGGGTCACTTTGTGGGAGCCCCTACTCTGATCTCACACCACGGGGATTGCAGGGGACTCTTGGGGCCCAGCCCCTGAGATTCTGACTGTGATGAAGAAGGGGAGGGGCTGGCCACAGCTCCTGGAAGCTGTGTTCAAGAGGCAGGATGGCAGAGCTGATCCCCCCCTCACCCCGCTCACCCCGAGCGAATCCAGTACTGAGCATGCAGGCTCCCCATGCTATCCACAGGCGAGAAGACAATGCATAGCCAAGGCTGAGGGAGTTCCCGGCCCCTCCTATCCTGAGAGCCTGTTTGGGAAATTGAGAGTAGTCTGCATTGCCCCCCCGCCACCCCCCACCCAGGCAAGGGGGCTGAGACATAGCCCCACCCACCATGGAGGCCCCATCTGACCAGGGGGCTGGTCACGACTCCTGGACACTGTGTGGCCCAGCGGCCCTCAAGCTGAGAGATGAGCAGACAGAGCGAAGCCAGGGGCCCTGTGCAGCCAGGAGCTGGGGTGCAATAGGCTTGAGTTGAGACAACAAAGAGCTTTACTGGTTTTAGAGCCACTTCTCCCACTGCGTTCTGGCAGAGAATCTACTTTGTAGCTGTGACCCTGTTCCCTGGCCTGCCTGCCCCGGGGAACCTAACAGAGCACAGGGGAAGCTCCGGAGCCCATTCAACAGCCCGACACATGGTGGCGCTCAGAACAGAGAGCACAGCTCCGGGGCTTCTCCCCTGTCTACAGAGCAGACCAGGTGGCCTCCCCTAATCAGGGAATTCCATGCACACTCAGGCCCGATCTGGGCCCCCAAACAATGAGCCGTACTGGGCCAAGGCCTGATACCCAGCCAGGGCGTGGGCAGCTAATTCATAGCCCCACCGCATACTGAATATAGCGCCCAGTCCCGACCATCCTGTCAGCCCGACCAGAGAATCCAGGCCGCTGCGGAGCCCATCCTACAGCCTCCCTTGGGTGGGGGAGGTAAGGCAACTGTCCTGCCCAGCTGTTCGCAGCCAGGCACACTCGTGTCCCTGTCCTCAGAGTTGCCTTGTCTAAGAATAGACCATAATAGCAGGTCCCACCTGCCCAAACACATTACCAGCAGACACATCCAGAAACCCATGCTGGGCTGACTAGTGAAGAGCTGTGCCTGCCAAGGCAAACCTGCAAACTCTGGAAGACACGCGCCACTACTCAAATGCACAGATACCAGTGAAAGGAATCAAGGATCATGAAAAATCAAATGGATGTTACCTGAACCTATTGCACTAATCATCTCATAGTGAACCATTGTACAGTGAAGTGCTGTACACCTTCAATGTATAGAGAGAGGTGTGTGAATTATTTCTCAATGAAACTGTGGAAAAAGGGAGAGAAAAAGAGAACCAAAAAGAAAATGAAAGCTTTGCTTAAAATTTGTTTCTTTTTTGTTTCTTTTCTCTTTGTGTGTGTGTGTGTGTATATGAAAAAGAGAGAGAGACAGATAGACTCCAGGATGTAAGAAACAAATTTGGACTCCAAGTGTTTTATTTTCTCCTCAGAATTCTGAACTGCAGCTTTCAGAATCAGCTTGAATCTTGCTTTCATGCGTGTCTCCCTGCCCTGACTGAGTGTGGTGGTGCTGTGGCCATCAATTTGAATCATGTGTCAAGATCAGAAGGGCAGGTCTGGACACACTGTTTTGGTCCTGGGGAAAGACCTTCCCCCCGCGTGGCCCTTTGGCTCCTGCCGTCCTCAACAGGACCCAGTGAACTTTCCCAACCCGTCTCGTCAGTGCGAGAGCAACAGGACCAAAGCATTTGGCAAGATACCCACCAGATAATGCCGCTGCCAAGATTCCATAGCTGTCACCCCGAAGTCCTCACTGTTTCTGTCTTCTAGTTCAGAAATTATATTTTCATGTCACAAAATAACTAACTCTGTCTTAACATTCAGGGTTTGAGTGGCTGACTTCATGTTCTTTTAGCAATTCCTTCACAGGTCTGTGTGTGTGTGTGTGTGCGCGCATGACACCAACCTAGGTTTGCATAGGTGTGCATGTGTGTATGATGGGTTTGTGTCTATATTTTCTCAGAAGTGGTGTTAGTGGAAGGAGGGTGTCCTCTGCCCGCAGTGGCCCCTTAATGCCTAGGCTTATGCTAACCCAGAAGTTGTACTTGTTGAATGAATGAGTGAATGAACGAATGAATGAATGAATAAATGGATGAGTTGATTCCTCCGTACTGAGCACCTTAGCTGCATCACCTTATCTGCCACTACTCCATGTGCTGGAGGCACTGGGGGGACCACTGTCCTTCACAACCTAATAAGAAGGAATTTGGAGGCACACCATCCATGGCCTCTATGATAGAGTAACATGACTTTGGGTGTTAGTGGGCATTTTCCTAAAAAGCATGTAAGGGAGTTTTTAGCCCCTGCCTGAGGCTCTCGGAAACACGTAGGTATTCCTCTGGTTTCCTTCGCTCTGGGCACTGACCCAGGCAGAAGCCACTGTCTCCATTCTGGTCCATTCCTAGGCTCATTCCAGAGCCATCAGGCTGTCTTGCATCACAGCTAGGACCACCAGCCTGGTGGACTAGGGAAAAGCACTGAACTCAGCAAGTCTCAGTTTCCCCATCCATAAGGTGTGGAGTGTCCCTTGGACCATTACAGGAGGTAAAGGTGCAGTGCCCAGCATAGCACTTGACACACACAGACACTTGATTGGACACACTTTGGCTCTTCGAACCAAAGCAATTTCCAGCTCCCTGTTCCGTAGGTGGGTTCCTGATGTGGGTCTGCCCCAAAACCCAGGCACAGCCTCGCTCTTCTCTTCAGCTTTGTTTGTAGGATGAAGTGCAAACCCACCCACAAACGGACGCCCGTTTACCACCCTCCTCATCCTGGTCATGGCCTTAGGACTCCAGTTTTCCCCACAGCCTTCCCTTCGGCTCTGCCCTCCACCTGAGTCTGCCCTCCTCGCACCCTCTGGCCAGGCTTGTCCTTTCCTGAGAGCTTCACTGGTGCCTGGCCTTTCCTTCTATCCTCAGCCTTCGTCTCTGGAACAGTTACCTGTCCCTATGTCCCACAGTGTAGTGCTTTCTTTTTCATTTGGCTCTCTCCCCTGGAACTTGAAGATAGGGGCTGTTTTGTTTTGTTATCCCATCCCCTTGGGAACCCAGCAGAAGGGATGGTATAGGAAAGATTATCCACTGAACTGAACTGAGTCCTATATTACCATATTACTACCTGAATCCTGAATCCTGTGCCATTGTATTACTTCCTGAATCCTACTTCTCTACATTACTACCTGAATCCTACTTTACTGTGTTACTACCTGAATCCTACTTCACTGCATTACTACCTGAATCCTACTTTACTACATCACTACCTGAATCCTAATTCACTGCATTACTACCTGAATCCTACATTGCTGCATTACTACCTGAATCCTACTTCACTGCGTTACTACCTGAATCCTACTTCACTGCGTTACTACCTGAATCCTACTTCACTGCATTACTACCTGAATCCTACATTGCTGCATTACTACCTGAATCCTACTTCACTGCATTACTACCTGAATCCTACATTGCTGCATTACTACCTGAATCCTACTTCACTGCATTACTACCTGAATCCTACTTCACTGCGTTACTACCTGAATCCTACTTTACTGCGTTACTACCTGAATCCTACTTCACTGCGTTACTACCTGAATCCTACATTGCTGCATTACTACCCGAATCCTACTTCACCGCGTTACTACCCGAATCCTACTTCACCGCGTTACTACACGAATCCTACTTCACCGCGTTACTACCCGAATCCTACTTCACCGCGTTACTACCCGAATCCTACTTCACCGCGTTACTACCCGAATCCTACTTCACCGCGTTACTACCCGAATCCTACTTCACCGCGTTACTACCCGAATCCTACTTCACCGCGTTACTACCCGAATCCTACTTCACCGCGTTACTACCCGAATCCTACTTCACCGCGTTACTACCCGAATCCTACTTCACCGCGTTACTACCCGAATCCTACTTTACCGCGTTACTACCTGAATCCTACAATGTTACATTACTACCTGAATGCTCTTTACTACATTACTATATGAATATTGCTTTACTTCATTACTACCTGAGTCCTACATTACTACATTACTATATGAATATTGCATTACTACATTACTACCTAAATCCAACATGACATTACTATCTGAATCATGCATTACTACATTACTCCCTGAATCATGCATTACTATACTACTTCCTGAATCCTATGTTACTATATTACTTCCTGAATCCTAATTTTCTACATTGCCACCTGAATCCTACATTACTACAGGTCATCACAAATGGATTGGTGTGTGGGTTTTTTTTTTTTTTTTATTCTTCTTATTGGTCTGTCCATTCTACTTCTATTTAAAATTGATTTTTGGGAGGGAGTGTTGCTTTTGAAGACAATAGTTTTAGATGTATGCTTAATAAAATAATAATTCCATGGTCTTTTAATTTATTTGTATTTGTAATCTCTCTTTTTTTTCCTGAATAATAGAAATTGAGATGGAGTCCTGCAGTAGGATAGGAGCTGAATCTGGGCTAAGAGGAATTCTAAAAGCCAGTGCCCAGGCAGTAAAGGACAATGTAAGAACAGGAATGATTGCTAATAGTGTTTTTTTTTTTTTTTTTCACCTAGCGTCTCCACATTTGTGAAATGTCACAGTAATCGTAGAGAGCCAGAGTTGGTAGGTGATTTGCTTTAAAAAAAATTAATGACTTAGAGGGAATTCAGTCATTCCTATGATAACATCACTCATAGGAGCTTGCTTTCTGATCTGTCTTCGATTGGGAGGGAGAGCAGGGACCACCTTCACCACTCTGGAAATGATAGCAGGGGTGTTGGAGCCTGGGCTGACAGGTGTGTTCTAGGAAGGAAAACGGGGTAGGAACCGCTGTCCCTGGACTGACACAGCTAACCTAAATATGCCACAGCTCCCCAAGAGCGAGAAAGGGACCACCTTGCTGAAAATTCATGCCAGGTCTCCAGGATTTGGGAAGAACAGGGGAGACATGTGGACATGTGGATAGTCCTACGGTTGCTACCGGCGTCCTCAGCAGCCCTCCCTCGGAGGCACTGGGTCAGGGTGGGTCTTGTTCAAGAGCATGTGGTCTGAGTGTGATTGTGACAGATGCTTATTGCCTCAGTACTGACCCGAGCCACCATCTGTAAAGTGGGGATTATGGCAGCACCTATCCCCCATGGGTTTGTGAGGATTTAATGAAGCGCTGTTCAACCATCAGCACCGCGTCTAGTTATGTTGTAAAAGCTTACTAAGTGTCACCTTTGTTAGTATCATTGTAAGAACAATATGCGTGGAACATAAAGAATAGGGCAGAGGATCATAGGGACAGGAAGGGAAAACTGAATGGGAAGAAATCAGAGAGGGAGACAAACCGTGAGAGACTCTTGACTCCGGGAAACAAACTGAGGGTTGCTGGAGGGGAGGTGGGTGGGTTGATGGGGTAAATGGGTGATGGGCATTAAGGAGGGCATGTGATGTGATAAGCACTGGGTGTTATACTGAACTGATGAATTATTGAACATTATATCAAAAACCAATGATATACTATACCTTGGCTAATTGAATTTAAAAAAGTTTTTAAAAATAACATACCAAAAAAAAAAAAAAAGAATGATATTGAAAAGTCCACTGTGTGGTTTCTTCCCGGAAGTATCTCTGACACTGAATAAGATAACATTCTCTTTTCTCCTGCACCTTGCAAACCCTTTTATTACTGGAGTTTATATCAAGAAATTCAATGAACAGCAACAGTGTGGAACCAGAGTTGCTCGTGGGTGTCAGAAGCCAATGAACACCTTCTGTAAGCAGTGGGATCCCAAATCTCGCACCTGCCCTCCTCTTGCTCTTGTTCAGACGCACGGGCAGCCTCTGTCAGTTCAGGTCCTACTGCTCAGGCTACTGGGAACCTTGGTGTCCATGTCGGTTGTCAATGTCAATTATAGGGCTTCAAATAATGCTCTTTGCTTTTCCTTTTGTCTGGAACCCAGGACTCTCAGGAGGGCACTACCCTTGGCAGGGGCATGAAGGAAGCCTTCTTCCTTTTCACTTCTCACACCCTCTTTGTAGCTCCAAACTAATGGCATCTTCTGTCCAGGATGCACTACCCATTGTCCTTGGAGACACTCACCTGCTCATTAGTCCACGATGTCTCCCTCTATCAGTTTTCACCCTCAAGATACCATGCTATGTGCAGGCACAAGCATGATCTAATACAATCCAGTCCTACCCACAACCCAGTGAAGCAGGAGCCCTCCTCGTTCCCATTTCAACGATGAGAATACTGAAGCTTTGGGACCTGCTGAGGATGACTCAGCTAGTAAGATGGGTGAGTCAACAGGCAACCCTGACACTGACTTCACAACCACTGGGATCCCTGCCTCTTTATTCTGTGTCCTGCTCACGGCCGATGCTCCCCATCCGCTGTGCCTGAGTGTTCCGTTAGCTGCGTCATGCCTGTTTATGGGCGCACTTCACACGTGCAGCAAGTGGAAGGCCCTGTTTTGTCAAAGTGTGCTATTTTCTTCTCAGCATGCAAAAATCCATCATAAATGAAAACTAGTCTTATTCTACATAAACACTCCCAATCTCTTCCCCTGATCAAAATAAATGTTGCGGCAGAAAGCCTTTTTTAAAATGTAAAGCAAATTCTACATCAGAATGTCAGTGGGTACCAACTGCTCACGCGTTGGGGATATTTCTGTCGGGAGATGAGACAATTCCACATTTAATCCTGCAAACCTGCCTCACCAGAATGCGCACCAGGGAGGAAGGAGGTAATGATTCACAATGCAGAAAGGCTCTTCGCCCCACCAGAAAGATCCCTGTGTTCAGGAGAAACACCTTCCTCCACTGTAGTGGCTGGAGTGACATTTGCAGAACTGAGCTCTGGAGACCCCACCGCCATATATTGATTTAATAGACATGCACAGAGCACCTCTTGGGTGCAAACCTAATGCGTTAGCATGAGGAGGTATGGTGATGAATGGGCAGATGCTTTCCATGCTCTCGTGGAGCTTAGAGGCCAGCAGGGGAGCAGATGGGAAGTAAGCACACCACTGAACGTTTGATGAAACCAGCGGGCTGCTGTGGAGGAGGGGGTTGTGGCTCGGTGACAACGTGGCCCAGGGTGGGGGGATGGGGGATGGCCCAGGGTGCTTTCCCTGGGCCCAGGGTGATCTAGGGATGGGGGATGGTCATGATCAGGGGGCATTTTCCTGAGGAAGGATGGGTAGGAAATGATTTGGCCAAGGGCTGGGATGGGAGGAGTTGTACAATACAGTGTTAAGGGATCCTTGAAAAAAATGTTTTGGGATGAAACAAGGGAAGGAGATGCCGTGTAACGCTTGGTGGTCAGCTATGTGCATGAGATACTCAAGGAACATGTGTTTCTACCATAGAGAAGGCCATTTAGTTGTATGAGTCTGCTCTCTCCAGACTTATTTGATTCTGTTATCCCCTTACCATGGAACAGCCATTATCTCAGAAGGCACGGGATTCCCTGGAATTAGGAGACTCTGGGGAACTGAAGCTCTGTGTGCTCAGGTAGATGGGCCCAGAGATACACCCACAAGTGATCAAGATGAGGAGGAAAAGATGTAGACGAAAATGCATAGTACAATGTGTGTGTGTGTGTGTGTGTGTGTGTGTGAAGGATATACATAAAGGGCTGTATACCCAGAACGTTTCTGGAGGCATGTACAAGAAATTAAAGTGCTTACTTTCCACTTTCCACCTTTCTGTTCAGTTTGAATGTTTTATCATGAACATGTGTATTTTTGGGGGGAATGAAAAGAAAAAGAACAAAAGAACTTGATTTACAAAAGCCACTCATCTACAAGCAATTTTCAGGTGCGTAGGAAAACACCTGCGTGTCAAATGTTACTGGCTTTCCCGCTGGTGGTTCTTCTGGCTTCGAAGTGGCCATGGTTGACGATGGTTTTGTTTGAGGTGGGAGGACTCTTGAGTATGCCGTGCATGGACGCTGCCTTCGCCGGAGGTTGTAGTTAGTGTCATATTGTGTCCTGATGGTGGCAGTGGTTATTTTCATACAAATGATGTTGGCCTAGGAAAAGAGAAATGGGCTCCCTCTAATGTGATTCCATAATACTCCAGTCACCCGCTGACGGGTGTTACAGACATGGGGATGCCCTGCCTCAAATATGAAGAACATTCTGCACTTGGAAAAGAAATGTGTCAGTGCTTCCAAGGGTCAGATGGAAAACCGGGATTAGAAGTGAGGGTTTCTGGTTTCCAGCCAAAGGCAGGCGGCATGCAGTCTTGTTTTGTGTTCTCTCATTGGCATTATCTCAGATAATTTGCAGAAGGGCCATGGAGATCAGCTATCTGGGCTTCAGTGGACCCTTCAGAGGTGAGGAAGTACCTGGAAGAGGCCCCGGGCTAAGGTGGGTAAGAGCATGTCCCAGCCAGTCCCTGTTGCTTTAGCCTCTGTGTCAGGCCTCCTCGACAAGCCTGATCTGCATCGATGACATGTGTCATGGGGGGCTGGGGCCAGAGGTGGCATCTTCACCACCTGAAGGATGCCTGACAGCACAGGGAGGCCTTGGGGACAGGACCCGCCACTCCAAGGTGTATACTCTGCTCAGGTCCTCAAAACGCTTGCTAGTGAAAACTGCGATGTCTATATATTTGGGCCTCAGATATTTTGGGTGGATTTCTAGTAAAAATGGCCTTGGTTACCTTACTTATTTTTCAACATATCATTCTCTCTGCAAGGGGGGCAGTTCCATTTTATAATCTCCAAGGGCCACCGTCTTGTATCCTTGCAGTTTGAAGTGGGAGAGCTACTTTTCTGATCTTATTCTCTCTTTTTCCCCCTCTTACCTCATGGTGATACAACTCCTGAGTGTTCTCTCCCTCCTCAACTGTCGCTACCCTGTTTCATGCGCACCTGTAGATATTTGCATGTCTCCATATGCAGGTAGACGCAGCACACTGTGACTACACCTTTTGGCAGAAAGTGCAGTCCACATCTCAGAGAGATTGGAGCCATGCAACTCTACATGGTGGAACCCGGGCTGGAGTTAAAAAGTCTTCCAGCCCATGGGGTGCCTGGGTGCTCAGTTGGTTAAGCACCCGACTCTTCATTTCAGCTCAGGCTTTGATCTCAGGGTCATGAGTTCAAGCCCTGAGTTAGGCTCCCAGCATGGAGACTACTTACAAAACAATTCTTCCAGCTCACAATCTGGGCTTTTTTCACTAGAGTTTGAAGCAGAGCCTCTGTTGTTGAGACTGTGTGGACACGTCTTCACTTGGGTCTATTTTATTCAAGGCACAGTGCTGGGTTCTAGGAAGTTGGGGCATTCTCATCCTTCAGAGACTTTTCTTGGGTGGGGTTTCCTGTTCTCCATTCACTGCCATCAAAGGCAGAATGGGGGATGGGAAATAGCAGGGCAAAGTGCTTCGGGAACCCAGATGATGAGGGGATGAGGGGCTTGCTGTTGGGGGGAAGGTTCAGGACCAGTCAGATGCCCATGAAGGGCCAGCATTAGGGAGATGGTGGATGGGTTTCCTTGGTGGAGCAGGAGCCCCGAGAACAGGGAGGACCTGGTTGTGCCCTTCTAAGGTGCACACAGAATGGGCTGCTGGTTTGCTTTTTCACAAACCAGACTTTAAAGAATGTCTAGAAACTGTTTGCTCAATAAGGTTTGACAGTGTTCCTGGAATAATCTCTTGGATTTCAAGAACAGGTTGTCACACTCTGTTCTTATCTCTTTAGCGTCCCCCCCCGCCCCCACCGCGCCGGTCCCTTGGCAGCACCTTCTTCAGGATCCTTCCCCATCCTTTACTCATGAGCCCTGGAATATCTGCCTTCAGAAGATATCTGTAAATGGATCAACTTAGAAGGCTTTATTCTTTTTTTAATTGCCAGTTTACTCTCCTTCCAGAGATTTTCAGTAAAAAGGCCAAATCATCCTTTTGCCCCTGAGCCCAAATGGGCTTGCCCTTCTTGCCCCATCCTCTCTTTTGTGAACTGAGTCTGGCAAATGGCTGAGTGATATCCATACGCTGCCAAAAGCACAGTTAAATTTTAAGTAGTCTTTGGAGCCATGGTGCTGAATGAAAAGAAGGACTCTAAAGAACAAGACTGCCGGTTTTGTGTGCAAGGACCACGGCACTCACAGAGAAGTTCCATTCTCATCATTCCTTTTGAGGGAAAAACCCAACAAGTATCAACATGAGCTCCATCAAGACACGGTTGTTTCCAAGGAATACCAATAGATCAGTAGGACAGCCGTTGCCTTGTCTGTGTGCTGCACGAAGTGCTCCTCTCCCCGGAGGGGCACAGCCACCTCCATGAGCAGGAGACTATCAAGTGGAGGGTCAGTGGATGGACCTCGATGCCAAACAGCCATGTTAGAATCAAGGCTCCATCGCTCGGCTGCTGTGTGATTTCAGGCAGCATATTTAATCACTCTGTGTCTCGGGGGAGAATAACTATACCCGACTCAGTACAAGTTGAAGTTTTTGTGAGGACTAGATGAGAGAGACATACAGACACTCTGGCATATCAGAAGGCTCAACAAGTATTAGCCACCATTATGACCACTGCTCACCCATGTTACAGGTCAAAAGACTGAGGCTCAGGGAGGGGAAGTTATGTGTCCAAGCCTGAATTCAGATCCAGTTCTGCTGGACTCCAAAGTCAGTTGTCTTATCTGCCAGGCTTTCGTACGCACTGGGAGTCTCCCAAGAGAGGGGCCCGGGGGAAGCCCAGCACCCAGGCTGCTCCTCACTGACAATGAGCCTGGTCACAACAGGATCAGGATGACTCCATGGCTCGTCCTCCATCACAGTTTCTGTAGCCAGGCTGACCTCCAGCCAAGGAGCATCAGTGTGGCTGAGTTGGTGGTTTGAATGTTGGAACAATGTGTGGAGTTGGTAACTAGCCCTGAGAGCTGGGGCTTCTGCCCATCGTACTTGACTGGCACCTGCCAGGTTACAGACACTGAGTATCACCCAGCTGTAGTGGCTCTGCATTCCACTGGCTGCAATTTAACATGGCTCACTGGCAGTGACCTCAGCAGTGGATAAATGTGTGTCTTCTCCTGGAGCCTTGGGGGCTCTCGCTCTCCTCTGAGGGGTCCAGGCCTCTGTGTCATTTCTCCTGAGGTACCCCTGGGCTGCCTGGCCATGGTCCTGGGTTCCAGCGGCTCTGCCTCCCTGCTGGAGTCACATACTCTTGGAGCTGGCGAAGGACCTCCGGGGCTTTCCCACAGCCAGTGGACCAGGACTGCACTCAGCTGAGGAGCCAGCCTTGGGTTTCCCTGGGCGTCCTGGCAGAGAGGACACGATGGCAGCCTATACCCCAGCTTGTAGCCCTTGGAATCCCTGGGGTTCTCATTCTCGCGTGGATCTTCCTGGTGTCCTTCTAATGGAACACAGTGGCTCCCGTAACTGTCCGTGCTACAGTCTTTTCAGGGGCTGCAGAGACTTCTTGGTTTGCAGCTGAGGTGGGTAGGGGAGGGGTGGACTCTTCACCAGCAGCGGCAGAACCAGCACCAGAGCTGCTGTATATTTGGGTGGTTATGAGTGCAGGCTTGGGGTCCAGTCCCTGCCCTTCCACTTGCTGGCTATCAGACTGGACCAGTTGTTAACCTCTGTGAGAGCTAGCCAACTACAGTAGGGCCCGGGATCCCCATAGTGTGATGGCCAGAAGCTACCTGAGAGAATGGAAAAGGATGGAAGAGAGGGTGGGGGGAAGAAAGGAGTTGGGGGGGAGGGGAGCAGGAAGGGGAGGGATGGGGGAGGGGGAGAAAGGGAGGAGGGACAGGGGCGGAGGGGAAGGAGGGAAGAGGCAGAGGGTCCATGCCAGGCTCCCCTGGGCCTCCGCCACCTGGCTAGTCATTTTATTTTATTTTATTATTTTATTTCATTTATTTTATTTTATTATTTTTATATTTTATATTTTTTTATTTTTTTAAAGATTTTATTTATTTATTTGAGAGAGAGAGAGAGAGAGAGAGAAACAGCATGAGAGGGGAGAAGGTCAGAGGGAGAAGCAGGCTCCCCGCTGAGCCAGGAGCCTGATGTGGGACTCGATCCCAGGACTCTGGGATCATGATCTGAGCCAAAGGCAGTTGCTTAACCAACTGGGCCACCCAGACACCCTATTTTTACATTTTTTAAAGATTGTATGAGAGAGAACATGAACCTGGGGGGTGGGGGGGAGGCAGAGGGAGAGGGAGAGGCAGGCTCCCCGCTGAGCAGGGAACCCGAGGAGGCGGGGCTCGATCCCAGGACCCCTGAGGTCATGACCTGAGCTGAAGGTAGACTCTTAACTCACTGAGCCACCCAGGCGTCCCCTGGCTAGTTATTTTAGTGGCTGGTATTATTGATAGTCTGACTCCAGAAATGTTCTCCGCTTATCCTGACACACTTCATTCCATAATTGAGATTTCTTTCCCCCTGTAGCTCATTCTACAGACTTTGAAGAAGAAGCTACGACCAGAAGTTGTTTCAACTGTCAAGATATGAAATATCTTTTGACACTTTTTCACCCATTGTTCCCCTCCCAAGTCTCACTCAAGTTAATAAAAAAGGAGACAGGACCAGGGGTTTGGTGGTTATTTTTTACTTATACAGGAAAAGCCACCTTCTTCCTTCAGTTTCAGAGTTGCATAAAGCACTTGGAAATGACGTTTATTAGCTAATATTAGGAATTAATAAGTACATTGCCACTTGAGCAAAAAAAGGACGCAGAGGGTGCGGGTAGAAAACTAATGAATCGGCCTGGCTGCAGTTGACCTGGCTCCAAACCAGCGTGTCTTCGGGAGGGGCATCTACCTGCCAGCTTCTGTCGGGTGACACGCGTGAGGAATGAAATGCCAACACGCATTCGCAGCGTGGCTGTTACAAAAGTCAGTTGCTCCACCCTTGCCAAGTTACCACTGAAGAGGGATGCTCCTCAGGGGCCATTTATCAATTAGAGGTCCATCTCCATGTGTTAGCCATGGGGACTCTTGCTAAGGAAAGGGGCTTCATAGATGGGACTGGACCTGAACTGCCATCAGCCAGGATGCAATTGGGTGGACACTCCCATCCACCCTCCAGGATCTCTATATGCTCTTCGTCATAGGTACTAATGTCTGAAAGGCAGGGATGAACCTTTTCAGGGAATCAAAATCTAGAGACTAGCAGACCCACACCAGAGTGAATCTGAGATGAAGTCAACCTTCCAACGGTCTGGTGTGGAGTCTATGCTGAGCTTTGTCCCCTTTGAAGATAATGCATTAACAAAGATAATGTGTTTTTCCCATTTTAAGCCGTCTCTTTCCTTAATAAATAGCTTAGTCATAGGAGATACATATTACACTTTCAGGTTCTGCCAGAAAGAGTTTTATCTTCCATTTCCAGGCTGATAGCATATACTTCTGGGTAATGGATGGCCAAGTTAGGAGGAACCGTTTCAGAGATCCTTCGTCTCTAGAGGGATGTGGATTATATGAGCTCAACTGACAGAAATCTAAGTCAGACATTCTGTTGACAAAGGATGGAGATCAGGGGCTGATTTTAAATGGGTAGTGATTATTAACTTATTTGGTACGAAGTACAACTGTATGTTGGTGCTGAGTCGCTTAAGCAAAGGCCACTGGGGGTTTATCCAGCCTCAGATGGTGGGGCGGGTAGATTTCTGGGGTCAGGGCAATGCCAGCCAGGAAGTGAAGCAAGGGGTTTGAACACGTCTCTTATGTGTTGGTGTGTCCGAGTTAAAAATAAAAATACCAGGATGAGGGGTCTCAATACTGTGGAAGTTGCAACGGCTAGCAGCGAGGAGGCTGGTCCACGAAAGTACACGTGAAATTCCTAAGGGTTTCAGTACATGTACAGTACGTGTGAAGCAGCTGATAGTTCAGGAATGCCCCATGCAGTCCCCCCTGCCGCTCTCAGATGGCAACACACTCAGCGACCACGAAGACGTAATTCTCTTTCTTGTGAGGAGCTGGCCTGGCACTTCTCCCAGCCTGAGAGCCAAGGGGTCAGTGTCTGGGCCCAGCAGCTGGCGGACTGGACTTAGCGTTGAATCTGAGAAGCAGATGAGGCTGGGGCTTCATGTAGCTACTCTGTCCATGTCGTTGGCCCAGACCCATGAGAAGTTTACAAAGCCCAGAAACGACTCAGTCCAGAGCCAGCAACATGCAAGTATAAAAGAACCAGAAGTAACCTTCTGTGCTCTACAGAGAACCTGGGGACACCGGGCAGCACGTGGTCGGAAGTGGTTCTCATCTCAGACATTTTACTGATCACGACCACTCAGAGAGCTTCCTTAAAACAACACAACCAACAACAGCTTTACCGAGATACCGTTTGCTGATTCAAACTGTACACTTCTGTGTTTTTAATATATTCACAGAGTTGGGCAGCCATCGCCTCTGCCAATGTTAGAACGTTTTCGTTACCTCAGAAGGAAACCCTGTACCCTTTAGGCATCACCCAACTGTTCCCTTCTCCATTCCTCCCAGCAGTAAGCCACTGCTAGTCTATGTCCCTTCTCTATAGATTTGCCTTTCTTGGGCATCTCATACTATTGTATTCTATAATATGTGGTCTTTTGTGACTGGCTTATTTCACTTAGGATTTTTTCAGGATCCTTCCACGTTGTAGCATGTGTCAGTATTCATTCCTTTTTAGGACTGATAACATTCCTCTGTAGCATAGACTACAATTTGTTTATCCATTCATCGGTTGATGATATTTAGGTTGCTATTACCTTTTGACTTATGAATAATACTGCTGTAAATATTCAGGTACAAGTTGTTGTGTGGCTATGTTTTGATTTCCCTTGGGTACATGCTTAGGAGTGGAATTGCTGGGTCATAGGGTAACTCTGTGCTTAACCATGTGAGGAACGGCCAGACTGGTTTCCACAGTAGCTGCACCATCTGACGTTCCCACCAGCGTTGTATGAGGGTTCTGATTTCTTTACATTCTTGCTAACGTTTGTTATTATCACTTTTTTTGTTGTTGTTTAAAACCATGTGGTGTGCGAGAAATATCTCGTTGTGGTTTTGATGTACATTTCTCTGACAACTAATGATTTTAAGCATCTTTTCATGTGCTTTTTGGCCATTTGTGTATCTTCTTTAGAGAGGTGTTTATTTAGATCCTTTGTTTTTTAATTGGGTTGTCTTTTTATTATGGAGTTCTAAGTGTTGTTAATTTATTCTAGATAAAAGATATGATTTGCTTATCATATATCAGATATATGATTGGCAAATATTTTCTCCATTCTGTGGGTTGTCTTTTCACTCTTTTGATGGTGTTCTTTGAAACATAAAAGCTTTTAATTTTGATGAAGTCCAGTTTGTTTTTAACAATTTTTTTGCTTTTAAAATTTTGTTGCTATGCTTTTGATATCATACCTAAGAATCCATTGCTCAACTAAGGTTATGAAGATTTAGCGCTGTGTTTTCTCCTAAGAGTCGTATAGTTTTAGCCCTTAATTTTAGGGTTTTGATCTATTTTTAGTTCATTTTTTAATATGGTGTAAGGTAAGCGTCCAACTTTATTCTTTTGCATGTTGCTATCCAGTTGTCTTAGCACTATTTACTGAAAAGATTATTCTTTCTTACATTGAATGGACATGGCTCCCTGTGGAAAATCAATTCACCATGGACAAAAAGGTTTATTTCTGGATCCTCAATTTTATTTAATTTCTCTATATGTCTATCCTTACGCCAGTCTCGATTACTGTTGCTTCCTAATAAGCTTTGAAATAAGCAAGTGTGAATCCACCAACTTTTCCTTCTTTCTCAAGATTGTCTTGGCTCTTCTGGATTTCTTGCAACTCTACCTGAATTACAGAATTAGCTGGTCAATTTCTACAAAGAAGTCAGCTGGGATTCTGATAGAGATTGCTGAACTTGTAGATTGCTTTGGAGTGCATTACCACCTTAAAAATATTAAGTTTTCCAATCCATGAGCATGAGATATTTTCCCATTTATATGGATTTTTAATTTCTTTCAACACAGTTTTGTAGTTTTCAGAGTATAGGTTTTGCATTTATTTGTTAAATGTATTTCAAAGTATTACTTTTTGATGCTATTATGAATGAAATTGTTTTCTTAATTCATTTTTGGGTTGTTTATAGCAAGTATATAGAAATACAGTTCATTTTTATATATTTGATCTTGTATTCTGAAACTTGCTCAACTTGTTTATTGTTCTAATAATTTTTTTAACTGTTCGGTTTTTTTTAGGATTTTCTATTTACAAGCTCATGCCATTCAGCTGAGAGATAATTTTACTTTGTCCTTTCCAATCTGGATTCTCTCCCTCTCTTTCTTCCTACGTTCCTCCCTTCTTCTATTCTTCCTTTCCTCCCTTCCTTCCTTCCTCCCTCCTTCCTTCTTCCTCCCTCCCACCCTCCCTTCCTTCCTTCCTTCTCTCTCCCTTTTCTTCCTCCCTTCTTTCTTTCTTTCTTTTTCTTTCTTTCTTTCTTTCTTTCTTTCTTCTTTCTTTCTTTCTTTCTTTCTTTTCTTTCTTCTTTCTTTCTTTCTTTCTTTCTTTCTTTCTTTCTTCTTTCTTTCTTTCTTCTTTCTTTCTTTCTCTTTCTTCTGTCTTTCTGTCTTTCTTTTTCTTTCTTTTCTTCTTTCTTTCTTTCTTTTTTCTTTCTTTTTCTTTCTTTTTTTCTTCCTTCCTTCCTTCTTTTCTTTCTTTCCTTCTTTCTTTCTTTCTCTTTTTCTTTCTTTCTGTCTTTCTCTTTCTTTTTCTTTTTCTTCTTTCTTTTTCTTTTTCTTTCTTTCTTTCTGTCTTTCTGTCTTTCTTTTTCTTTCTTTTTCTTCTTTCTTTCTTTCTTTTTCTTTCTTCTTTTTCTTCCTTCCTTCCTTCTTTTCTCTTTCTTTCTTTCTTTCTTTCTTTCTTTCTTTCTTTCTTTCTTTCTTTCTTTCTTTCTTTCTTTCTTTCTTTCTTCCTTCCTTCCTTCCTTCCTTCCTTCCTTCCTTCCTTCCTTTCTTTCATTTATTTACTTGCCTAATCACTCTGAGTAGAACTTTCAGTACAATACTGAAAAAAAAAAAATGCTGAGAGCAGACATTCTTGTCTTGTTCCTGATTTTAAGAGAAAGCATCCAGTGTTTCACATTAAGTGTGGTGTTAGCTGTAGGTTTTATGTTGATGCTCTTTATCCAGTTGAGGAAGTTCTTTTTTATTCCTAGTTGATTTAGTTTCTTTTTTTTTTAAATCACAAAACGGTGTTAGATTTTGTCAATTGCTTTTCCTGCATCTGTTGAGATGATCTTTTGTTTTCTATTCTATTGATATGGTATATTACATTAATTGATTTTCAGGTATTAAACCAACTTGGCATTCCTGGGATAGATTTCCCTTAGTCATGATGTATGGTTCTTTCTATGTGTGGCTGGATTCGTTTTGCTAGTATTCGGTTTTTAAATCCATATTCATAAGAGATAATGGTCTGCAGTATTCTTTTCTTGTGATGTCTTTGACAGGTTACTACTGGTCTCATGGGATGTGTTGGGAAGTGTTCCCTCCTCTTCTATTATTTTGGAAGAGTTTGTGAACAATTGGTATTCTTCTTCAAATGTTTCACCAGTGAAGACATCTTGGCCATGGCTTTTCTTTCTGAAGTATATTTTTGATTAATAATTCAATCTCTTTACTAGTTACAAATCTGTTCAGATTGTCTGTTTCTTTTTGAGTAGTTTCAGTAGTATATGACCTTTTAGGAATTTGTCCATTTCATCTCAGTTATCCGTTTTATTGGTATATAATTATTCATAGTGTTTTTTCTTATTCTTTTTATTTCTCTAAGGTTGGTAGTACTGTCCCTCTTTCATTTATGTTTCTAATAATTTGACTTTCTCTTTTTCTTGTTCTATCTAGCTAAAGATTTGTCAGCTTTACTGATCACTTCAAAGAATACTCTTTTGGTCTTATTGATTTTTTCAATTGCTTTTCTGTTCTCCGTTTTATTAATTCCTAATCTAACTTTGATTATTTCCTTCCCTCTGGAAGGTTTAGTTTGCTTTTCTTTTTGCCTTGTGTTAGGGTAGGAATTTAGATTTAAGAGCTCCCTTCTTCCCTCCCTCTTTCTTTTTTCTTTCTTTCTTTCTTTCTTTCTTTCTTTCTTTCTTTCTTTCTTTCTTTCTTTCTTTCTTTCTTCCTTTCTTTCTTTCTTCTTAGTATAAGCATTTGCATAAATTTCCCTTTAGTGCTGATTTAGCTGCATCCCATGAGTTTTGGTCTGTTGTATATTCACCTTCCTTCATCTCAAAACATGTTTTTTTGATCCATTGGTCATTAATGAGTGTATTATTTGCTTACCACATATTTGTGAATTTCCTGAATTTCTTCCTGTTACTGATTTGTAATTTCATTTCACTATGGTAATAACATATATTCTTTATTATTTATACCCTTTTAAATTTATGATATTTGTTTTACTGCCTAGCCTATGGTTTATTCTGGAGAATGTTCCAGAGAAGAATGTATAACTGGCTGGTGTTGATTGGAGTGTTCTACAGATTTCTGTTAGGTTTAATTGTTTTATTGTGGTGTTTAAATCTTTTATTTACCTTTCAATCTTCTGCCTAGTTGTCCTACACTTTATTCAAAGTGATATTGAAGTCCCCAACTATTATTGTTGAGCTACCTATTTTTCCCTTCATTTCTATCAGTTTTTGCTTCATTAAATTTGGTGCTCTGTTGGTCAGTGTGTATATGTGTACATTTGTTATATCTTACTAATGGATGTACTCTTTTATCATTATGAAGTGTTCCTCTTTATCTCTAGTAACATTTTTTTGCTCTAAAGTCTACTAATTTATCTGAAATTAGTGTAACCATGCCAGCTTTTTTGGTTGCTGTTTGCATGAAATAGCTTCTTTCGTCATTTTACTTTTAATCTGTTTGCATTTTTTAAATTTTTTTGAAGATCTATTTATGAGGGAGAGAGCAGGGGAGGGGAAGAGGGAGAGGAGAGAGAATCTCAAGCAAATTCCTGCTGAGCGCAGAGTCCAGTGCAGGGCTTGATCTCACAACCTTGAGATCATGACCTGAGCTGAAACCAAGAGTTGGACTCTTAACTGACTGAGCCACCCAGGTGCCCCACTGCATCTTTAAATTTAAAGTGTATCTCTTGTGGACAGCAAATCGGGGTTTGAGATTGTTCCCTCCCAGTTGTCCCTTTCTCAGATTTTCTCCAGCAAATTTGCCAGCCTGCACTTTGGTTTATACCTCCAGTCTCCTCCCAACCATCTCCACTATAACCTCTCATGGTTTTGAGAATTCTTTTAGGCTTGAACTTCTCCACACTTGGTTGCAAATGAAGTCAGTTCCTTTGGGAAGAGATTTCTAACTCTCTGTTTTGTGCCCTGCTTTTCTGTAGCATTTCTCCTCTGGGCGAGATCTCTGAGTCACGGCTTTGGGGCAGGTGGTGGGGACAAGAGCATGATTCTCTCTGAGTGACACCTACACTTTAGGAGCCAGATGCTCACTGGAAAGGGAAACAGTATCCTTAAGCGTTTTCAGCTTGCCTCTCCAGCATGGAACCTTAACTTTACAAGTCCAATCAAGGGCAGTCAGAGCCCCAGTTTTCTCTGCATGCTGGGCTCAAGGTAAGCCTTCATCCTATGGGTGTTGTAGGCAGTGTGGAAGAAAGAACCTCCTCCCTACCAGCTGTACCTGCTTCGAACTTAGCCTTAGCAACAGGTAAGCTGATACCCTGCCCATTCAAGGATGATTGCCTTACAACTCCCAGTTTGGGAGAGAGAGAGCCCTGTATCTTGGCTGTCCTGGTCTGCAGTGGAATTTGTGTCTTGCTGAGCTGGGAAGGGAGGAGGAAGCACATCTTTGTTCAGACATAGTAGACTCTTGCTATTCCTCCTGAGTTTTAGTGGATTTTCTTTAACAAATGTTTCTTTATTTCCTGTATGCCATTAGGACAACTTCTAGACTCTTTAAATTATTATTTTAAAACATAATTTATACCAGTTTCACTGGGGAGCAGGTCTGAGAAGCTGCATATGGTATTGTGCCAAAAGTGGAACCTCTCAGAGTTCTTCTTAAATACCCAGACACCCAGTGCCCCTCTGGAAGGTCAGAAAGTTTGAGATGTGGATAGGGCTTGGAAAAACCCCAGGAGCTCTGGGTGTGCATCCAGGTTAGGGTTACCACTGTAATATGAATGGGAGCATGGGCTTTGGATAGGAGTCACAGCCCAGACATTTAACAGTTAGCAGTCTCAGGCACCATATCACTTACAGATCAGTTTCTTGATCTATAGAATAGGGATGAGAATGGTTCCCACCCCAGAAGGTTGTTGCATGAGATAAGTAATGCAGTAAAACATGGAAGTAGAAAAATTAAAAATATAATATAATAATGTATCATATAATAATAGCCAAACTATTATTATTCTCTGAATTGGTAAATTTTGAGCTTAAAGCAAAGATCATATTTTTAGAGTTGGTTATCTTACCTTATTTGTAACTCTTATTTTTGTTTTTTCTTACCCAGTTTGGGATGTTCACTGATATAATTTTTAAAAATTGCTTTACTTTGGAGGCTTTAGATTTCACAGGTGGTCATTCAGGAATACAGGGGGTGGCCTTTGGGCATGGAGGGTAGAGGATGGCAGGGAGGGGATGGCCTTGCTGACTGCCAGGCCTCCTCAGTGCTGGGTGTACATGCTTTCCCTTGGCCTTGGTGAGGTCCTGGGTTCTTAGCAGCCTTCAGGGAAGAGCTGACAGTGCCCAGGACAAAGACCTCATTGAGAATGAGAGGATCTTAGCCGAAGTTCCTTTTGGAGGCTTCACTTCTGGGAGTGTCTTAGCATAGTTCAGTTTATTGGGTCCCTTGCTTCAGAATGAAGGGGAGTAAGTCGGAGGGGAGACGAACCATTAGAGACAATGGACCTCTGAAAAACAAACTGAGGGTTCTAGAGGGGAGGGGGGTGGGGGAATGGGTTAGCCTGGTGATGGGTATTAAAGAGGGCACATTCTGCGTGGAGCACTGGGTGTTATGCACAAACAATGAATCATGGAACACTACATCAAAAACTAATGATGTAGGGGGGTAGGGGGATGGGTTAGCCTGGTGATGGGTATTGAGGAGGGCACGTTCTGCATGGAGCACTGGGTGTTATGAACAAACAATGAATCATGGAACACTGCGCCAAAAACTAATGATGTAATATATGGTGATTAACATAACAATAAAAAATTAAAAAAAAACTAATGATGTAATGTATGGTGATTAACATAACAATAAAAATTACAAAAAAAAAAGAGAAAGACCCTCCTAATTACACAGATGAGACTAGGCATCCCTCCTGTGCCACCTCCAGTGCCCTGGTCTTGCGGGCACTGTGCTTGGTGTTCTCACCTCTGGGGTTGCTCTGCCACCCCCTCTGCAGGGAGCTCCCCAGCCTGGCACTTGCTGGGTGC
Source organism: Zalophus californianus (assembly GCF_009762305.2). Lineage (NCBI taxonomy): Eukaryota > Metazoa > Chordata > Mammalia > Carnivora > Otariidae > Zalophus > Zalophus californianus. The sequence goes on from NC_045595.1 coordinate 22,772,498, forward strand.
TCTGTAGTTGTTGCCTGAAAGATGCAGGTAGATTTCATGAGCCCCTTGAAGCTGGAAATGGAGGATGTTCCATACACGTGATTAAGTAGGAAGGAAATAAGAAGGGAGTGTTTGTCTCTCCTCTGAAAGGCACTGGACACAGCTGTGTATAGTGCAAAACAGAAGCAACCCCAGGGAAATTCTTCCTTCCTTTCTGCAGCACTTCACAAGAACAGCCCAGACCAAGCCTTGCATGTCTTCAAAGTAAGATAGGAAATCCAGACTCAACTAATATAATACTAACATTTTTGAACTGTGCACCAGATACTGGGCTAAGCGTTTTATTTTACTATTTTTTTAATTTAAATTCAATTAGCCAACATAGAGTAATTAGTTTCAGATGTAGAGCAGTAATTCATCACTTGCATATAACACCCAGGGCTCATCACATCACGTGCCCTCCTTCATGCCCATCACCCAATTACCCCATCCCTCCACCCACCTCCCCTCCAGCAACCCTCAGTTTGTTTCCTAGAGTTAAGTATTTTAAAAGTACATTTGCTTTAATCTTCACGGCAACCCTATGAAGATCAGCTCTGTTTTTATCCCCATTTTATAGATGAAGAATGGAGTTCAGAGATACCCAGCAACTTGCCTGGGGTCACATAGCCCATTAATATACTCAACCATATGTAATATTGCCTGCATGTGAAATCTTTTATAGGACATGGACATCTGGAAAATTCTGTTGTGTTGTCCAAGCTGAAAAAAGAATAGATACGACCTCTTGGGTCCCCTGCCCAAACACACACTCCTGTATCGCCTGGATTGGCCAAATGGACTGAAGCAGGCCAGAGAATACTTTCCCTCTGTGCTGTAGTCCCGGACAGTTGGATCCTCTTTTGACTTAAACAACAGAGTTCAGGACACCAGAATTAAAGCCCTCAAAGAGCTTAGAAGAGCCTAGGAACATAGGCTGGCAGCCGCCATGGCTTTCAAGATGTCGTTGCTCCGCCTTGCGTTCTGGTCTCAGATGGATTATCAGAAGCTGTGGGAACAGAGGACATGCTCTAGCAGTTGGTCTGATTCTTATTTCTGCCTTCTGTACCTTTCAGAAGAGGAGTTTTACATATCTGCTCTTTGTAGATTCTCATCTCTCCACACCTGTTGGGGATAAACTTGGGCTGGGGGTTCTCGTGCTTCAGAATTACAGGTATTCTTGGCCCAGCTGCCTTTTGGACCAAGTTGATAGGGGTGTAGGATGGAAGGATATTCACAGCTCCCTTTAAGTGGCAGATTGAAAAACGCTACTTATTAAAAATAAAATGACAGTGGTTCATCACTTTTCATTCTCGTTTTGAGCTGCCTCTCTCCCCTCAGAAGACTTTTTCCCCCGTGCCAGCAGAACTTTTGATTACTACCCGCGATCGTCAAGTTGGAGTGAATAAGTTCGTCTTTGAATGCGGCAGTGAGAGCCAAGCTCTGGAAATGCCATTTGGGGGTGGAAGGCATTGCTGGCTGTGCTGCCAAGTTCAAGGGGAGGAGAGTTCAATGTGTCTGTGCAGTCCACATGGGGAACATCAGATGTCACTGTTCAAAGGCAGAGGGATCAGCTGGCCACTGAGGAATTTGAATTGCTTGGGTGGGACACTGACCAAGAGCACTTTGAGGGGAGGAGATAATATTAGAAATTTGCAACATGGGAAAATGTTAAGGAAGGGAATTGTGATCAATTTGTTTGCCTTCTGGCCACTGTCCTTGTCATGCTAATTTTCCTCTTCAAAATGTAGAGTCCCTCCACCAGTGATCAGAGTGCCTGGAACTAGCAGACCCGGAGCTGTCTCTTTTCTCAGTTCATCCCTGGGCTGCCTCTCAGTGTCTTCTCTCTGATGCGCCCATCCTCCCTCCCTGACCTCATTTCATACCCCTGCCATCGAGCTCCTGCCAGCACGGGGCGGCCTTCTGTCTTTCACTCCTGTGTGCCATACCTATTTTCTCCTCACGATCTGTGCAGGCTGCCCTCCCCACTGCCTGGCATTCCTTCCCTTCTCTCCCCTGTCTGTCGAAATCCTGTCCCTACGTAGCCTCATTTCCGGCTGTGCTGTGTCTCTGAAGGCCTCCAGCATCCTGTTGACCTTGGAGCTCTTGCAGAATTTGGTGGACTCGTGCAATCCAGGGCCTAGTGGCTTTCCATTGTGCCGGGCCGTCACTGGGTTGGATCCTGGGCTGATACCGTGTCTTCTGTTGAGCCCAGTATCATGACCCCTCCAACCAGCCGCATACATACAACAGGACAGACCAGGCTGGGAACACTGTGGTTCTGAGGTATTTAGGGAGAAAAGGCCACGATGTGTATGGCTTGTTCTCAAGTGGTTTGGAAAGGAAAACAGTGTGTGTGTGTGTGTGATGTGTGTGTGTGTGTGTGTGTGTGTGTGTGTGTCTGTGGGGAGGGTGTGCAAATGTTAAAGCAAATGGGATAAAGTGTTAAGGGTAGGAGCATCTCAAAGGACGTACAGGTGTACTTCGTGCTATTTTTATTCTTGCAACTTTTCTGTAGGCTTGAGAATGTTTCCAAATAAATGTTTTCTTTCCCCTGCCTGCCCCCAGCCCCAGTAAAAACAAGACAGAACACTGTGGTCCTCCTTGAGCCGTCTCTTCCCCTCTCCTCACATCTCACAGGAAATCTGTCAGTGCCCCCTGCAGGACATCTTCCTTTCCAACCAGAACTGCCAGAAACCACCTGGGGCCACGCATTAATCATCTCTAGGTGACTCCCACCTGGTTTTCCCTTTTCCATTTTTGTCTCCGGACAGTCTTCTTTCCACATCTCAAAATAGCCAAGGCTTTTATTATTATCATTACTATTATTATTATTATTAATTATTAGCAGCAATCATGCCACATCACTTTTCCACTCATCCCTTTCCGATAAAAGTCTTGTCACTCTACTCCACCCTTTTGCCTGCATGTAACTCCTCTGCTGCATGTCTCTGTTTAGACTGGTCTTGCTGTTCTGGAATGTTTGAAGCTTGCTACCACACAGGGTTCTTCCCGTGAGATGCTTCCTTTGTCTGCAGCGCTTTCCACTCTGATTTTGCACGGCTTCCTCTCTCTTCATTCACTTCATTTATTTGAATGATGCCTTCTCGAACCATCTTTTAAAAAAAACAATCCCAACCTCTTCCCTCACCCTGACTTCTTTTTTTTTTTTTTTTTCAGGGTAGAGATAAGTTTGCCACTAAGGAAATTATTTTATGCTTAATTGTTATCATGCCAATAGAATGTAAGCTTCAGGGGAGAAGGACTTTGATTTGTTCTCTGCTGTATTTTCATGGCCTAGACCAGTGGTCCTCATATGTGGCCCCAGAACAGCAGCCTCAGGATCATCTTGGGGACTTGTTAGAAGTGAAAATTCCTGGGTCTTTCCCAGATCTATTGAATCGGGTACTCTGGTTGGGAGGGGAGAGTAGCAATCTGTGTTCTGTATGTTCCTCAATTGATTCTGATGCATTTTAAATTATGAGAATCACTGCTTTCAAATAGCCTCACATGAGTTAAATTCTAAGAAATATTTATTTTTAAAAAGATTTTGTTTGAGGGCTCCTGGGTGGCTCAGTTGGTTAAGCAACTGCCTTCGGCTCAGGTCATGATCCTGGAGTCCCGGGATCGAGTCCCGCATCGGGCTCCCTGCTCAGTGGGGAGTCTGCTTCTCCCTCTGACCTTCCTCCCTCTCATGCTCTCTCTCTACTCTCTTCTCTCTCAAAATAAATAAATAAAATCTTTTAAAAAAAGATTTTATTTGAGAGAGAATGTACACACACACACACACACACACACACACACACACACACACACAATGGGGGAGGGGCAGAGGGAGAGAGAATCTCAAGCGGACTCTGAGCCAAACGCGGAGCCCAATGTGGGGCTCGATCCCATGACCCTGAGATTATGATCCGAGCTGAAACCAGGCGTTGGTTGCTTAACCGACTGAGCCACCCAGGAGCCCCAACTCTAAGACCTATTTAAATGAATAAACAAATATTTGGTGCCTGTCTGTGTCACAATGTCCACTTTCTGTTACCTTCTTGATTTGGAACCTTAAAATGCTAAGTCTATAAATACTTAAGTTTTTCATTATAAAAATATTGATGTTTCAACTTCAGACTTTGTGAGGACTTCAGGTTAAATAGGACTTCTGTTTTTATTCTCTCTGTCCCTATTATTTCCTTTGTTTTATGCTGATGCTAAGCTGTTATATTATTCCTTGATTTACATTTCTGATAATGTTTGTTATTGGGGAAACAATATCGAGAGCTCCAAATTATGTAATAATTATAGGAATAGCACTTTGTGCTACCGAATGTTTGTTGAAAGAATAGATGATGGCAGGCTGTGTCCTGAGCTGGGGAATGGCCCAAGTCGGGATTCATATCAGGCCTCATTACTCAGCTAAAAGTCGAAGTTTTGAGGTGAACAGGTTACCTGTCAGGATGCTGAGTAATGTCTGGTGTGACCAGAACCTCTGCTGGTCAATTTGTCATTGTCAGCTCTGAATTCATTCTTGTCTAGAGAACAGATGAAGTGGCCATCAGGTGGAACGGCCAAAATAAAAGGGACTAAAAGGTTATTTGTTGGAAAATTGGAAGTTTCAACCCAAAGAGACTCTCTTAGAGATTTTACTCTATAGTAGAAGTGTATACTATTTATACATGAGTATTTGTGATTGTACTTAAGTAATCCATCTAAAAATGTGGGCTTTCCTCTTGGATTACTCCAGAGAAGAAAAAAAGTTATTAAAAACATCCAGTTTTCAGTCTCTACTTCTAACCCTATGGTAGAGAGCTAATAAAGAATTGCCAAGCTGATGTTGGCACTATTCTGTGTGGTGGGACTGGGTGGGTGGTAGGGTAGATGGGCATTTCCCAGTGCTACCGATGATCATCTTGGGTCACCAGATTGCGGGTTGCTTTTTAAATTTTTATTTATTTATTTATTTTATTTGGTTTTTTAAATTTTTCTACAGTGAACATTTGTGAAAATTTTAATTCCAGTTAGTTGACATACAGTGTTATATTAGTTCCAGGTGTGTAATACAGTGATTCAGCACTTCCATACATCAGGACAAGTGCATTCCTTAATCCCTATCATCTATTTCACCCACAGCGCCTCTCATCTCCCCTCTGGTAACCATCGGTTATGAGTCTGTTTCTTGGTGTGTCTCTTTTTCTTTTCTCTCCTTTGCTTGTTTGTTTTGTTTCTTACATTTCACATATGAGTGAAATCATACAGTGAACACTTTTTAAAGATCTTGTTGAATGTGTTTATTAAATTACCTGGGTAGGCTGGGCCACTTTCCATTTGTGCGTGAACTGAGATATTCAGAGAACGAGCTGGGTAATCATGAGCACCGTTTGGACCCTCCCCACCAGGGATCAGCCAAGATCCCCTGACTGAAACCACTCCAGAAACCATCTGTGCCTGCAGACCAGCAGTAAACAAGTGTTTTCCACAGGGTGGCCATACGTGCTGATACCACGTTGCTGCTGCTCTGTGAGCCGGCTTAGGGTAGGTGGCCAGGGCAGAGGCTGTCCCGGGCAGCACAGAGTGCCACGTGCCGGGGCGGGGGGGCGGGGGAAGAGATCCTGGCCAAGAACAGGCCAAAATGAGGACCCTGGGCCTTTCTGAGAAGAATCTTCCTTGTTTCTTTTTCTCTCACTTGATAGAATGGCTAAAGTCTATTCTGTCATTATTATTATTTTACTATTATTAGTATTATAAGAGCCACTGCCACGCATGGGCTGTTCACAGGTGTGCAGCGCTGTGTTAACTCTGGAGAAGCACTTGCACTCACTCACCTGTGAAATGGGGCGCGGCGAGAGATGTAGTGCCTGCACCAAAGAGACTGGCATGTGTTAACAAATGCTCAACAGGTGGGTAGGACTCCTTTTTTTTTTTTAAGATTTTATTTATTTATTTTACAGAGAGAGACACAGCGAGAGAGGGAACACAAGCAGAGGGAGTGGGTGAGGGAGAAGCAGGTTCCCGCCGAGCAGGGAGCCCGATCTCGGATCATGACCTGAGCCGAAGGCAGACGTTTAACGACTGAGCCACCCAGGTGCCCCAGGGGTAGGACTCTTGTTAACAACAGTAATCTCTCTCCAATCCTATCAGCTCAGTAGTATCCTCCTCATTTTGCAGACAAGGAACTTGAGGCAGAGAGAGAGAGAGAGAGAGAAGTGGAAGGAAGAAGGGACAGACAGGGAGACAGTGATGGAGAGACAGGGATGCCCGCGTGGGGCTCAACACGTGTGAGGAGTTCCTGGATTGGCCGCGCGAGTGGTGAGGGTTGCCTCGTCCAGGCACGCGCACACTCTGGCTCTGAGTGCAGAGGCACCTGGAGTGGTAGGGCAGGAAGTGGGCTCCGGTGTTTAACCAGGGTCAGTTCTTACCCTCTCTCATTCCCATGCCGTATGATCTTGGGAGAGTACTTTCCCGGCACTGTCCCTCTCTTGCCCCTCTGTCAAATGGGGGTGTTAATAGTACCGCATCATAGGAGTCACCTAGTTAACAAATATTTATCAAACACTTACTATGTGCCCTGCAAGTTCAGGGGAATAGCCCCACCAGGGTGCCCCAGTGACTTTGCTTGTTATCTAAATAGATCACATTAGCAAAGGCTTGAGCCACCCTGAATCTGAGTCTTGGCCGGATGCCTTGGGATCCTCCTGGAACAGGAGAGGATGGGGGGCTTGTGGGGAGCTGCCATCTTCCCTTGGGAGGCTGTCCCGAGACAGTTGCCCTCTCGCCCTGGGTTCTGATGAGCCCCGCCCCCAGTAGAGCTGCCGAATGTAAAACCCTCAGCTGCAGCCTGGATGGGAGTTAGGCTTGGCAGTGGGCTCTCCCACCACTTACACTGCAGTTCTCCAGCCCTTTTATTTCATGTCGTTCCTGTTGTTGCGTGGGACAAGAACCACAGAGACCTGGCTGGTGCGGTGGCTTCCTTTCTCTGTCTAGGTAAGCAACCCATTGCCCAAATCTAAAAGTGGCTCTCTGTATCTCCCGCTTTGGGGTCAAACAGGTCCTGGCTTTGACTTGCTTGGTCTGTTCGTGGAGCTTGATGGCACTGAGTGAGCCAGTCTCTGCATACGCTGGAAAATATAATGACCATGGTTCTCTCTTCTTGTGGCATTTCCAGCCTCACAGGGTGATGGAGAATGAATAAGTAAACACACACATAAATGCATAAATCCAAATGAGGCAGGTGATGTGTAGGAAGCAAGTACCATTGTATGCAAGCACTCAGCACAAGCCCCCTTTCCCTCCCCTCACCTGCTCCCCAATCCTTTTGCCAGACTTGCTTGGTTCTGGAATGGTCTAGAGCACACATTCATGTGAAGTGACTTTCCAAAGAGGTTTCTTCGGGATTTGCACTATGCCCTGAGCACGTGGACCAGGGCTGCCCGACACCACGTGGCCTGGCTCCTGGGCTGCCTCACTTTCCTGATGAGCCTGAGTGTGTGCAAACAGCACATCCCGGTGATGACAGCAACGCCTCACAGGTGGCCAGGCTCCTGCAGGTGGGTCTGCCTGCCTGAAGGCCAGGATCAGGCCTTCCCCATGGGCTGAACAAGAGTTCCTCGGGAGCAAGCCTTTACAGGATTACAGCCCATGCCATGGAGCCGAGTGTCCTCCATCCCACCCAGCATCTTCCCTCTTTCCTCAGGTCTCCTCTGCAACCCTGGCCCTGGGCAGACAGCTCTGCCCTCCGCTTGCACTTCCCACCGGGAAGCTCAGTGTGTGGCAGATACTCCCACAGGGAGGGTAGACTTGCCCCTTCAGCCCCGCCCTCAGAAGCCAGAGATCAATAGCAGCAATGACGTTCCGAGTGCCTGCTATAGGCCGGGCCCCTGTGCTGAGCACTTTTCCCAAGGTGTCCCCGATGCACATGGTCACAGAAGGAAGACCTGGGGTACGCTGTTTGGCAGGGACTCAGGGGGCTCACACCTGAATCGAGTGGGGATTCGATCTAGTACGTGAGGTCTCCGCTACTCGTGGTTAGGACAGACAGCGACAGAGCACGTGGGGAGGGTGCTGACTGCCCACTGCTGTGGCTGCAGAGCTGAGCTGGTGCCCCCACCCCTGGGAGAGTGGGGCCTCTGCCTTGTGTTCTGGCCTGGGTGAGGAGCCGCTGTGGCATCCCTTCGGTGAGAAGCAGTGCGGTGACCCCCTGCTCTGGTCCTCTCATGCAGAGGTGTGCGGTGGGTGGCCCGAGTTCCCTTCTGTGACCCACGCCTGTGACCGTGGCCACACTCTTCTTGCTCTGCATCATTCACACCCATGCGTGTCCCATCCAGTCTGTGTCCACTTGCGGAGTTGAACCCAGGAGGCGGTCTGGGCTCTGGTCTCCGGTCTCCGAGCTGCTGAGAACTGGCTCTGAACAGGTCCCATCACCTCCCTGGGCCTTTCAGATAATTAAGGACCTACCAGCACTGCCTCTGTCCTCCCCAGGGGCTGCCCTACAGTGCTCTAAGAGGCTTGACTTAGAGCAAGTTAGATGATGTGGACACAAATCTCAACTCATCCCCTGATAAACTGAGCACCAACGTTCTGTGTATACACCCCCAAGACACACAGCAGTCTTCCTTTCCCTTTTGTCCCTCCGAACCCCTTCCCTCCCCTCCCTCTCAGCTCCCAGGAGGAGTCCTCTGTCATCAGGACACCCTATCATGGTTATATAATCCCCTTCTGACGACGCGAAGGGGATTTGTGGATTCAGGGGAGCAGGAAGAGAGGATGCCAAGTTTCTGGGCGTTCATCACTGCTCCCTCTGGGGAAGACCAACTTGAGCCTAGCACACTTAGCCAGTGTTCTGAGAAATTTGCTGTCATCCTGGGCTGCTTTGTTCTCATTCCCCTTGGCCATGGTCGAGAGATGCACAGAAGTCTCAGGGTCCTCCATCTGCTTCTGCTCAAGGCACCCCGAGGTGCGTGTGAGACCCCAGGCCCACCTCTCCTAAGGCTGGTGCTTTATCTGTGCAGTGGGACCGGAGGGGTCCCTGTTCTGTGCGTATGGGTTATTTTGAGCTTTTGGAAATGTGACCCCCGGAATTTACTTGTGCTCTTTGCATTGATGTCTGCCAATAAAATGTGGTCCAGAAGACCTACCTAGGGGGCTCTGCTTCTAATTGTGTAAACTTGGGCATGTTACTCAGTGGCTTACACTCAGTTTCCCCATCTGTCAAGTGGGAATTACAGGAGTACCTACCTAACCGTCGTTTGGAGACTCAAATGTTAGATATCTTAGAATAATTCCTGGCTCATCCTGGAGGTCAGTACTTGTTGACTGTGTCCATCTTCTACCACTTTTTAAAGGTGCCTCCGTGGGTAAATGACTTAAGTTCTCTATTGCCCCAGGCTCCTTGTTTGTAAATGTGCACAGAGGGCCTAGAATAGACAGGATGAAGCGGACCGAAGCATGAAGAGTGCTCAGACAAATGCAAGGTGTGCATACATGGCAGTTGTCATTACTTTTAGTGTGATATATTTTTGAAATTGAACCCATTTTCCCCTTTTCTTCTGTTAATGCTTATTCAAATAAAGCCTAGTGAACAGTTATTGGTATCCTTTCCAGGACCACCAATATTGCTTATATTCTGTTGTATTTTGAGTGTGTGCATGTGTGATGTAAGTGTGTATTACTGGCTTTTCTACATGGGTTTATGTATAGTGTGTGCCCAGTTTCCATGGGAAGACTTGCATCTCTTTGCCTTGCCTGACCAAGGGCATCTCAACCCGAATTAACCTCCATGGGGCCACATGGGATGACGGTGCTTACGTGGGTTAAGTGTGTGTGCATGCCGTGAATATTCTTCTCTCTTTCCAAAGCTTTATCTTTTTGAAACTGGGAAACTTGAGCCTGGGGCAGCAGCCTGCAGAGTGTGAGCCTGAGGGGTCTCCCCTGCTTGAATAAGGAAATTGCCAAGAAAGAAATATATTCAACTGTGAGACTGTGAGATGTGCTGGAGAGCATCCGTAGGGTCAGCCAGCTTGCGGCCGGATGTCTCAGGACCAGGTGTGCAAACCTGCCAAGGAGCAGGCTCTGCTGCCTTGCTGCAAAAGAAAAACCATGGTCCATTTTCCTCAGAAGGAGAAAAAGAGGTGAGCCTGGAAATCCTATGCGTAGTAGTGAAATTACTGCCAACTCAATTTGCAGTCATCTTGGAAAGGACAAGCTGCTGTCTCTCCCCTCGTGAATTTCTGCAGGGAACAGACCCTGCCAAGCCAGCCTCATCTCCTTCCCTAATCAAGTGGCGGCTGGGCTATTGAACATGATGATTGTCCCAATTGTCCTTTTCACTTGGCCTGTGAGGCAAAGCTAGAGTCTTGGCAGTTCTTGGAAATAATGACCTCTTACAAGAACATCGAATTCGGACGCAGCTTCAAACTCCTGTTGCCTTTGTAGACAAAAGTGTTTACATTTCTCCTGTCATCAACAGACTGATTGCTGGTCCATTTTCAGCTAGAGTAAGAAACAGTAGTGAACTGTGAGGCTGTTGCTGAGCTGTATCAATAATTGAAATGCCAAATGCAAAACTAAATATAATTTGCCATTATTCCCCCCAAGATTCTGTGGGTGTTTTGAGTTTGTGTGATACTAGTCTAAGAAATAAAATAATCCTTTCACCTGCTCCTGCTCTTATATGAAGGTGCTATGAGAAATTGTTGAATAAGACTCAGCCTAGTCATTGTCCCAAAATATTTCAAAATAACTGAATTGAAGACCCTGTAGGGATTGAATGATACTCCTCTCAAAAATTCATATCCACTTGGAACATCAACCTGTGACCTTATTTGGAAATGGGATCTTGGCAGATACAATTTGTTAAGGATCTGGAGATGAGATCGTATTGGATTTTAGGGGAGGCCCTAAATCCGGTGGCAGGTGTCCCTATAAGAAGAGACAAAAGCACACCAAGAGAAAGTCCACATAAAGAGAGAAGTTGAGATCGGAGCTTTGTGTAGACATGCCAGTGGATGCCAGGGATTGCCAGTAACCACAAGAAGGTAGAATAGAACCATGGGACAGTTTCTCCCTTAGAGCCTTCAGAAGGAGTCAGCTCTCTGAAGCCTGATTTCAGATCCCTGGCCTCCAGGAGTATGAGAGGCAGCACTAAGAAAGTGACTCACCAGCCAGGGCCCTTCTGAGTTCTTTTGGACAGATTCTCAAGTCCCCTTGATGAGGGGCTGCATGGGAAGGTGGAAGGCATCAAGGTCAGGAAAGACAGAGAAAGGCTGAGGAACCATGCTGAATTAGAGACTGAAGAGACCACACAGCGAACGTCGTGTGTGATCCTGGATCGGTTCCAGGCCCCCACAAAGGACAGCGGTGGGGCTGTTGATGCAGTTTAACTCCGATCTGTTGGGGAGTGCTGGGGTTGTCAGCGTGAGTGTTGTGGTTTTGGTTACTGGACTATGGTTAAGTAAGAGGTTAACATTTGGGGAAGCTGGGTGAAGGGTATATATATAGGCTTTTTCCATTTTTGCAACTGCTTTAAAGTCTGAAAAGTCTTTCATAATGAAAATTTCAAGGAGTGGTACCATGTAGAGGAGCAGAGAGGTAAGAAAGAGGTTTGGGGGATGATTTTGGACATGGTAAGGACTGTGAACTGGCTCCCGTGCAGAGTTCTTTAGTGAAGACACAGCCATTGTTTCTCAGTACACCCACACTTTTCTTTTTACCCTTGTGAGGAAGGTGTAGTTATTGGTTTTAAAGCAAATCCCTCCAAATACTCTGGGTGCTAAGAATGTCACTCATAAAAACAGACTCCTTTATGTCTGTCTCCCCACTTGAAATGGGATGCCATACTGTTATTCCAGAGGAGTGTAATGTGTGTGGCCCAGGAAATCCATATGTGGAACAGAGAGGGAGGGTTTCAGTTGGAAAGGGGTGCGTACAGCACAATCCCATGTTACACAGATAAAACATAGGGACGGGAGTACGTGGCCTCCTGTCAGGACGCTAACAATGAATATCAATAGAACTGGGGTGAATTTCATTTTCTTTTTGGTCGTTTGGGGTTTTTTGTTCATTAAGTGAGAAGTTATTTTTTTAAGGAAAAGAATAAGACTATTTTTAGAGGGCGATTTCCACTCTCTTCTCCCTAAAAAAGAGCTCTATGTTTGGTCTAAGAGAAAAAGCCCTAAGTGGAGACTTCTTGCAGAATACATTTATTATTCCACTCTCTCCCCACGTAAGACTGAAGCTAGGGCTCTGTCACTGTTCTCAGAGGTGGCCCACATGACAGCACGGTCTGTTTTGGTGGTCTACTTAGAGTCTGAGATATCCAACTGAGGGATAATCTTGGTTCAAGACCTCAAGATTTTTCTTTTCTTTTCTTTCTTTCTTTCTTTTTCTTTCTTTCTTTCTTTTTTTTTTTTGGAAACACTGTCTTTATTTTGTTTATCAAAAGGTCTTTCTTTTTGGCACAATTAAATAGACTTTAGAATTTGCAGTTGTGGGTCCTTAATATATTCATCCCAAGATGACTTTGTGCATCTGTTATGTATTTCCATATTGTTTTTGCTAATAGTTTTGGAGAGATTTTAAACATTTGAACCTTTTTTTTTTTTTTGCTTTAAAGACAATGTCTGGAGAAAGTTAAGGACCCAGAAAGTTATTAATTTTTTTTTGTACCCCTCAGTGCACTGTAGTCAGCTACTTTCAAGACGAAAGGGCCCATTTTTTTCTTGCCCTTTCTCCCTTTTCTCCTTAAAAAGACTTTGTGTTATTCAAGAGGATTGGATTGCCCCTCTGGTATGAATTTGTACTGGTCCCATATGCTAATTAACTATGTCTTATCCCTAACTCAATTGTAAGAGATAAGATCTCCATATATATATATATATTTATATATATACTATAATATATATATATTATAGTAAATACATAATATGTCTTAGAGAACAAATATTGAAAGACTTAAAATTAAATATGTTTTAAGTAACATGTTTTTTTCATAACTATTTCTACCTTTTATGATGGGCTATGATTTTGGAACAAGCTTTATCATGTTCTCTTCACATCTTTTGTTGTTGTTGCGGATTCCACCACACAGCATCCAAGCTGGCCTTCTTTATTTTGACCTGGTAAACTTTGACCTGGCATCATGGATACCCTTGCTTTGGGATGCTCCATTAGTAAGATAGCTTTCCATTCTTACCAACACTTTGTTATATGCTGATCATGGAAATGGTATTGAAATAGCAACACCTTTAAATTTACATGTCCTTTAACTCACATACAAAACAGAACCAAGCTATTTAAAGAGAATCAAACAGACCAAAGGGTGAAATCATGGTGGATTAAATAAGAAAGTAGAATTGGATTCTAGCTGCAGAGATGGCTTGTCTTATTTCTAGGGAGCTGCTGTAATAAAATTAGTCATCAAATGTGTTAGGACTCCGAAATGTTATTGGAGTTTCAATTTACTCTGTCCTTCTGGCAGTCGAAAATATGTTCCAAATTTCTTAATCAAACTGGTTACATCTTTATTTTAGCATCTTTATTGCTAGAAGATCTTCCCAAACAAGTATTTCTACAAATAGGAAAATAATGAAGTTTGGACTACTAAAATTTTTAAAAGATTTTTCAGACTTTGACTTAAAAGCATGCTTTTATGAAAACAGTTCCAGCTAAGCATCTGTAAGTTGCTCTGTCCTTGAAGGTTTTGGAGCTCAACCTCCATTTCTGAAGGCTTATCCTTGTCATACATCATTTTTGTAGCAGCTGACTTCTTCCTCTTTTGGTGCAGTTCCTGTTAAATATGTCTGGTCTCGGTCTTATCTTAGTAGCAATATTTTCTTCTTTTTCATTGAATTTAAGTAACATGTAATCTGCTGGACTTGTAGCATTGTTTCCCAAGAAATACTTCTTTCTCTATTCTTTGCTATTTTTTTCTTTGCAAGATCTATCTTTTTTTGCATTAAACTTCCCTTGATAAAGTTCCTTCTGTCTGCCATACAATTATAGAATGCTCAGCAAACTTCTTGTACACCCGTACGGTATAGAAATGCTTCACTTGGGAATGGTCCCTGCCAGATCTAAATTCTTTAAGTGAATTAGTGCTTGGAGAAATACTGAGTCACATGGGTTTTGTGGCTTCTGAGATGATTTTTTGGGTGTTTGTGACCATACTGGAAACTTGGAGGAGTTGTTCATGGTTTATGGCACCCTTATCTTCCTCTTCTTGCCAGTGGCACCCTGAATTTCTTTTAGGGACCCATCCTTTATGGATGCTAGGCTTGAAATCGGACCCAGGGGATAGCAGGTTTAAACAGGTCGATCAGCATGCCCCATCCCCATCCTGTGCTGACTAGTTCAGGGATGGGTTTACAATGGTCAAAGTCAATAAAGGTAAGGAGACATTTGGAGATCTCACATCCTACCCCTGAGTAGAGTGGGAAAAAGATTCGTGGCTCCAAGTGCTTCAGCAGTTTTGTGACCCTGTAAGAGGAAAATCTGGAGATGCTGGGATAGAGGCTATAGGGGGAAAGGCCAGGTATATGAAAGAAAGGGTCTGAGGATACAGCTAACTCAGTGGGATGCAAGATAGAAAGAAAGATAGTAACCTGGTCCTTGGTGAAACCATTGGCAATCTTGGGATCAGTCTACCCCTTAACTATTCCTACCCCTCATCTTTTTAGTTCTATAGACCAATATCTTTTAAGGTATTTTGAGTAGGCTGTTTGGTT